>NC_083560.1:27313163-27622276 GCF_019925205.1 Metopolophium dirhodum
TCCACTATAACAACCTACGCATAGGTATTAAATATTTTAATAATACAAATAGGTCCTTTTTATATTATTATATAGTATTAGGTATCAGGTGTAGATGGTCTTATCTGTTATAATATCATATATTAATACCAAAATACGAAAAATCAAGTGAAACGAAAATATTAGCCAACTCATCAACTTTTACACTTTATTTGTACAATACAAATTACAAAGTATAGTTAACTACAACAGACTGTATTTTGATATTTTATACCGTTTGGTATATTATATGCACCACGCCTCTGCCCAAAATCACATTTTACTATTTGGTTTGTTTAATTATAATATTAAATATTTAATTATTATGTATAATACCGGCAGCCCACCAATGGTCTCCACGACCGATGACCGGCTAACGCCCACCTGTCGGTTTGCGTACTCATTCTCTCTCATTCCTGCTGCCTACGGAGACGCAACAGGCGTCCAAACTATTATAATTATTATATTTCTTGTCGTGTATTTCTTTTAAAATATTATGGAGTAGCGGCAGCTTAAGTCTTCCCCGGCGATATCCCGAAAAGAACGTTTATGAAAATGACGGATAGATCAGACATCGACGAATCCATCTTTGAATAATTATATGTTCAAATATTATATGCAATATGCGCATGTGAAATATTATTATTATTTTGTGTGTCTGACCGATACAACATACATTTACCTACCTTGATTTATTATTAGTATCAGGTATGTTCTTATCTGGTATATGATATATGGTATTTTAATACGAAAATACGAAAAATCAAGTGAAACGAAAATACAAGCCGACTCATAACTAACTTTTACACTTTATTTGTACAATACAAATTACAAAGTATAGTGAACTATACCCACAACAGACTGTATTTTGATATTATACGCCGTTACCTGTCCATTTGTCTATTGGTTAGGTAAGGAAACCGGGTCATTACCTACACACATTAGTTATTAATTTTAAAGTTTTAAAGTTGGTTACGATTATAATAATCTGAAAAAAATATTTGAAATGTTTTTAACTATTATGTATAAGTAATACATAAAAGTTGATAAAACAATTATTATGAAATCATATTCAACAGAAATGTGAGTCTACTATATGATATATAGCTGATTAACTAAATTCTTTGCAATACAGATTTCACTTATAAAATAAATATGTACATATAATAAAATATAATATAATTTTTACATTTATAATATAGGTACCTATTTAATGTAATAAATACCTATATAATCATGTATTTGATTCAGCTCATTGGTATGGTTCGTGCAGTGTTGTAGACGGCTCTTCAGCTTATATTTTGAAATATGACTTGTCGGAGAATGTCATTTAAAGTGAAAATGTATCTTTTACTTTCCTTGAATTTCTTTAGCCATTAATCTTATTTTGAATCCGAATCTGAACATTATTTCATTCATTTTTTATTACTGTAATAAAGAATGACTCTTATTGTTATGACAAACGTATAATATAGTGTGTTTTAATCGATTTCAATGAAACAAATGCGTATATTAGGTATTATGGCACGCAAAAAACCGGTTTAATAATTAATATAAAAGAATATATTATGTAATTAAATATACATATTTTAATAATCTTACAAGACATCCGAATTGGTTTTCGTGTAGCGTATTTATATTTTATTACAATCCATTTATTATTACTAACTGAAGTCGTTGAATTGTTATTATTATTAATATTTCCTTTTTAATTTGTTTGACAATACCACGATCATCATATTAGCATTACCCATAAGGAACCACGAGGAAGTGACTATCACTGCCCTCTATAAATATTATTAATTAATAAATTTAAACTTAGTCATAAATATATAACTATAATTATAAGTGCCGTGAGTTTAGCACTTTTCACTACGCATCATAATAATATAAGAGTGTCCAACCGTGTCGGTGTCCAAGCCGTGTAGGTCAATCGTCTCGGGAGTGGGGGTGGTCAAAAATTGAGAAAATGACTTAATTATAATATTATATTATAAAAGCATAATATATGATTATTTTTCGTATGATTTTTGGTTTTCGATGACCCGTCGTAAGTCCAATGAGAAAGGGCAAACATTTTGACTGTCCACAACACACACACATCCACACCACGTACATAATATTATATTCCAACATCTAATAAACTTAAATTATAACTGTGAAAATTATTTTCTCAGTTCCCAACCACATAATATGAAAACGATGAAAATGGTCATTACGTCTAAGTGAATTTAAAACGAGACTGGGTGACATCGGCAACACCACCCGCTTACCAAATGAGGGCACAGCTATTATTAAAACGGTATATTTTTAAATCGAAATGTTTGTAAAATTATCGTGCACTTTGTACCCATAACAGCAACGCTACAACAGCGGGAAACAACGTAATTCAACACAACGTGCTTTTTATATATATATAATTTACTTATATATAGGTACTTTTGCCATGGTTCCTACATAATATATAGTATATTAACTATAACATTTGAAAGCTACATAATATAAATTAATATTATTATTACCATAGGCGTGCGCAAACTTTATTTCATACTTTAATTTACCTACTCCATCCCAAACAGCATTTTGTAATGATAATATTATAATAGTATTATAATAACGTTATACTAATATTACTCGTTAATACAATGTTATAATAATATAATTAATCAAAAAATTGCTGTCTGGGATATCACCCACTATTGAAGGCATAACTTATGTAATCATTCATATAATCAAAACAAATACATTATTATTATAAAATTAAAAAAGAAGTATATTAACTGTATTTACACAGCCTTAAAATTGAAATAAATTCAATTTCACAAACATTAATAATAGTATTGTATTATGACAATTGCATATAATATAAATATAACAGTACGTAACTTCATTCTTCTTTTTATTGGAGTTCAAGTTTTAAATGTCTCACTCACCATCGACATTGATACTTGATGTCAATTCTTTCTCGATGAATATAGTCAAGAGTCCAAATTATTATTTATTTATTATCATTGAGTAAACACGCAAGTGAGACGTGCGTATGTGCATCAACACCTGTATAAGGTTAATCGTACATCCGATTTATCTTTCTTATGTTAAATAAAATATAAACATAATATAATAATTATGTTATATCTAAGTATTTTAAAATTTGATTGGAACATTAACAATCAATTGTATTAATGTTTCATATCGGTTGAGATAAATCATATTACTTTTATTTGACGTTTGATGAAACATAATTTTATTTTAACATCAAATTGATGTTCATTATTTTGTTATAAATTTTATATAAATACTAGCTATGTGCCGCGTGCTCCGCCCCCCTGGATAGTTGTTTGCAAATAGTGGGACTGTTGCTCTTGCAGTAGTGCATACGATCTGTTTATTTTATAAAGTAAGCTTATAACCTGGTCCGCGATGCACTCTTTCATTAAAAAAAAATCAAGGAAATCGGATGACAAGTTTCAGAGTATATTCGACACACATATTCCATTTTCAAACTTATATATATATATATAGCGTATATTTAGCACGTAAATATATATGAATATAGCACAGAATACAGAAGTATAGATATATTTAGATTGTTGAATTTTACTTCTCGGAACAATTCATATGTACACGCCGATTTGTAGATCTGTCAGGTATAACGTATTTGACGTTTGATGAAACATAATTTTATATAAACATCAAATTGATGTTCACTATTTTGTGGATAGTTGTTTGCAAATAGTGGGACTGTTGCTCGTGCAGTCGTGCATGAGATTTGTTTATTTTATAAATATATATGAATTATATTTCGGTCTAGGTATGAATAAACCGGTCAGGTAGGCTCACACACTTTTGTGTAACTACAAAATTACCTTGAAATTAAGCCTATAACCTGGTCAGCGATGCGCTCTTTCATTAAAAAAAAAAGAATCAAGGAAAACGGATGACTAGTTTCAGAGTACATTCGACACAAAGATTCGATTTTCAAATATAAATATATAGCATATATTTGCACGTAAGTATGTGAATATAGATATATTATTATTATATATATATATATATATATATATATAGTATAGATATGTTTAGATTGTTGAATTCTACTTCTCGGAATTAATTATTTGTACACGCCGATTGGCAGATCTGTCAGGTATAACGGTAAAAAATGTATAACAATACGTTGAACGGTGTTGATTTGTATACGTTGCAAAAAATCGGGACTTGCTTTTATAGTATAGATACCTAACGATGTTAGCGAGTTAATTTTCAAAGACATTTGTAGTTCATGTAATGTTAAATTTACGTTATTAATACAATCATTTTTTTAAGTTTATTTTTTAAATTTGAAATAAGTATGTATTAATATAACATAAATATTACAACTTTTTGCTCAGTTGGAGACTATAGGTACTGACAATGATATAAGTAAGATTCGAATGATATACATTTTTAACTTTAAACAATTTACGATACATATTTTTTGACATGAAAACGAAATAGACTGAAATAGTGAATAAAATTAAAAACAATATAAATTAACTTAACTTACTTCTGAAAATGAAAAATTAACTCGTTATTTTCACGTAAATTAAGAAAGAAATTTAGTAAGTTAACAGTGAAGTTAATGAAAAGCAAAAGTAACTAGTTAAGTTAAAAACTTAAAATAAAATTAACTTTTAAACTTAATTTTAACTTTTTAACTCGTTAATGCCTTCCTTTACTTATTACTTATTGTAAATCTTAAAAGTATATGAAATGTATTTGAAATATTTCTGAATAGATGTTTTATGTGGGCATCATAATATTATGTATAATATTAACTATTAAGTAAACACATTTTAGATTTGGTAATTTTTCAATAAAATTAAAAAAAAAATTAAATGGTGGATAGTACTTAATAAGTATAATTATTTAATAATTTAACTTTTTTTCTGAAGGATATTTATTATTAATAATAAACCGAAAAAAAAACACAATAATCACATGGATTTTACACTGTTTTAAACATATTATTATGTTTTATTTGTTTAAATCAATGAAAAAAAATGTTTAAAAAAAATGTTTTAAATTCATGTTCTAAACATAACAACCCTATCAGTTATCTCCGCGGTCCTCGATAATACGGAAAAAAAAACATCACTGCCCTGGGAGGAATACGTGGCCCGCAGTTGTATTGACATTCTCCTCCTAGGTACGATACTAGGTTGTATAATTATCAAAGTACGTACCAAACATTGGTCGACGGTTGTGTAAAATTTTGGCATCCCTAAGTAAAACAGAAGAAATGACGGATTTATTTAGGACAGATAAACAGTATTATAATATAATTAATAATAATAGCCCTATCGTGAAATTGAAGATTATATTATTACTTTTTACATAATTGTAAATGCATTTTAAATGGCGGGCGGACTAAAAAATAATAAGCGAAATATTATATTGCGATATTATACTACCTAATATTATGAAAATAAATTAGACAATGAATAAAGAACTTGTGATATTAATTAAATAAAAATAATATAATATTAATATAATTATCCATAATCACAAAAATTGATTTTGAATAAATTTAATAAATAAAAGTAGGCATACTTGGGTATCATTATACAATATAAGTAGTACGTAGATTTACCGAAAAATACTAATCGTTATTTAACTGTTTATCTTAAATGTGTGCTTATAAACATTGTCAATTTTTGAATTAAAAAAAAAAACTATCACAAGTTTACATACATTTAAAAAATTTAATATCGGTTCTTAATATGTGGTCCGCGGCCCCCTGAGATCCCGCAATACTCATGTCAGGGGTCTGTGTCAGCATTAACACATAACAAATAACAATAATAGTGACATGAGTGCATATTATTACAATATTGTTGGATTATTATTATTTTTTCTTATATAATATATCTTATTTGTTATTATATAAGAGATTGATCTATTTTATTTTTAGAACTCCGATGGCGAGATATAATATAATTATATACAATTAAGTATTTACAGTGTTCGATACTATAGGTGTAGATTCTACACATATTAATTTTGTTATTAATATTTACTTATCAGTTTTTATTGTTCATACGAAATGTACGGACCAAATGTATCAACCAATTTGCAGTGTTCTCAATACCAGCAACAGGCATACGCCGTATAATATCAATATACAGTCAGTTGTAGGTATAGTTAACTATACTTTGTAATTTGTATAGTACAAATAAAGTGTAAAAGTTGATGAGTCGGCTTCTATTTTCATTTCACATGATTTTTCGTATTTTCGTATTAATATATCATATACCAGATACCTACATACCTGACACGTACTACTATATAATAATATAAAAAGTAGGTACATATTTGTATTTTAGAAATATTTAATACCTATGCATAGGTTGTTATAGTGGAATCCATTTTATGTTGTTAGTTTTAATATTTCAAACTTGAATGTATATATAGGGGGAAAGAGGTATTCTCGTATAGAGGATTTTGAATTCATGTGCGTCATTTAAAAAAATTAAACATAATTCTCATACCTAGCTCGCTTTAAAATATTGAATTAACGAAAAAAATAACGTTTGTAGAGCACATAATATTATTGTTTACGGTATAGCTAGCATTAAAACTAACAACGCAAAATGTACTCATATATGCTCCTAAATGTAAATTTGCCATTCTGTACAACACAATATAATAAAATGTATTTGGAATTTATACCGTTATGAACAATATTATATTATATATTGGGTCTCACGTAGATTCAGTTGTTATATAAGGCGCAGTATAATAATATAGTAACTACATTTTATTATTAGAGAGTGGAATTAAATATGCTAAAAATAAAAAAAAATTACTGCTGTTAATACACGATTGTATAAGACCCTAAGAGGTCATCATATTTAGGTATAGGTATTAATTCATAACTTTTTCCAAGGCCTGTCAGTCTAGCACCATTAATACATTTTTTTTTCGATTTCATTAAAAATTACCATACGTAGTATAAGTAGTTACTCAATATAATATGCAGTATAAATTTATATAATGATCTGCAGTAATTAAAAATTCAAAATGTGTAACTTCAAAAAAACTTACTATGTGCATCAAACAAATGTTTTTATACTCAAGATGTATTTCTTTGGCTTTAACCAAAGTCTGAACACGAACTTCAAATATATGCGTTTCTTATAGTGATATATTATTATAATGTGTAGGTATGTGGAAATATATATGACAGCAAATCATACAGCGTACCTACCTAATTAAACGTTATAATTAATTATATGTAAACTTAAAAACTATTAATTTAAGTCAGTCGGTAAAATAAACAAAAAAAAAACATCAAAGTTTGGGTAGGAAGCTTGATGACGAAGATCAACATCTTAGACATGCAAAATTATAAACTCGGGATCCGTACGATGACAAATACACGGCGAAGAAGTTAAAATATACACGTGCTAATTTTTTTTTAAATGTATACTACCCATATCTATATGGGATAACTGTTCATGAAATAGTCATCGGAAAATAGCATTGTGTGCCGATCTAATATTAACAAATATACGAGTAGGTACAGTAGATAGAACCTCATTAATTGACAATAATTGAGGCTCTATGTTGTCCAAATTCATAAAAGTACGAATGAAACAAAATAATATATGAAATGAGCCTAGACACAAATTTATACAATGTGTGACTGTTCAGTATAAAAACAATGTATACCTATTGTAGGTTTAAGAAATAAAAAATGTTATTTTGTAGTATACAATGCCTAATTGGGCACTACAAAATACAAAATAACTATGGTTAGAGTACTCCGAACTAGCCTACTTTTCTCATAATATACCAATATAGTACCTATGTGTAATAATATTACAATAAAAATAAAATGGATAGATGCAACATGCATAATATTATAAATAATAATAATCGTCAACTACATTGAATGTTTTATGTGTGATATTATTTTAACCCTAAGAGTCCTTAAACTATTAATTTATGTCAGAAAATAAAAAAAAAAAACTTATTATAATATTATAATACCATGTTAACGTAAATTGTAATCAATGATTTCTGTAGGTACCTATTGTTTTTATATGGTTGGTAGATCCATGGTATTTTAATATTGTGCATCATCCAATACACCGACCCGTAACTATTTGGCCACACTCTATCTATTAGTGTTATTACGAGGAACAACTTTATACTGTGTAAAGCCCATACTATAATATCACATAGTCTCATTTAACGCAAAAAAAAACAGGACTACCTTAGGTCTATTTTTGCTATCTGCGATACCTAATTAGTATGTGACTATAGTAGCGTATAAGGTATATACTTCTTTATAGATTATGTTCGCTGTTTGTTATATTTTTATGTTATTTCATATACAGTAGTCACTCGATAATTCGAACCTCGATAATTCGAAAAACTCTATAAATTGAACTAAACGCTAAGTCCCCTGAGAAAACCTCTTTAATTAGAAAAAAATACATGTATTCCGGTCCCCTCGATAATTCTAGATGTCTGTCGGTGAGGCACACTCTACAATTAGAATTTTTTTTTCACGAATCTCTATAATTCGAATTTCTTTAAACACGATTATATGTACGTTCATATATACATATAAGGATTATGATAGTTAAATATTATCGTAGTTTAATGTTATTGTATCTTACCTAATCTATACCAAAATAAACCTCTGCTATGGGTAAACCGTTATTGAAATTGAACAAACGAAATCAGTCGTAGCTAACGTAGTCAGTCGCAATATGGGTCTCGTAAAAGTGTACAAGTGTTTGTCGATAGCCGACAAACAAAAAGTGATCGCAGCAGTTGAAGCAGGTGAAAAAAAAAAAGATGTTGCTCTACGTTTTGGTATACCAGCTTCTACGCTTTTAACAATACTAAAACAAAAGGACCATCTTACAACATTAACACCTTATTCATCGCGGATCAGACAGAAAAAATGTGAGTACCCCCGATCTGGAAGAATGTCTTATGGCTTGGTTTACTCAAAGTAGGCAAAATAATATTCCAATATCAGGACCTATTTTAAAAGAAAAATCTAAGTTGTTTGCTACCAACTTAGGTATCACAAATTTTCAAGCTAGTGAGGGTTGGTTAGAAAAATTTAAAAAACGTCATGATTTAACTTTCAAAAAAGTATGTGGAGAGAGTGCAAGTGTTGACCCGTGCATTTCACAAGATTGGAAAAATGAGTTAATCAATCTATTGGTTGATTATGATGCTAGGGATATTTTTAATGCCGATGAGACCGGACTTTTTTATAAATGTTTACCAGATCGCACTTATTGACATTTAAAAACGAAAAATGTCATGGTGGTAAAAATAGTAAAGAACGGATAACAGTGATGTTGGCCGCGAACATGGATGGATCCCAGAAACTTAAGCCCTTAATGATCGGAAAATTTGCTAACCCACGCTGTTTCAAAAACGTAAAATATAATAATATGTATGTATAATAAATAAATATCTAATAATAGTTTTAAAAAATACATTGTAATAATATTTATAATAAGTAAATTTAAAAATAAACGTAATACATACATACATTATGTACAATTTTCCACCTCTCTTTAATTCGAATTAATTTTTTTTCCCTCGATAATTCGAACACTCGGTAAATCGAAAACCTCTATAAATCGAATTTTTAACTCGGTCCCCTGAATTTCGAATTATCGAGTGACTACTGTATTATACTATATTCCTAAAATATTATCAGCACATTTAAATGATAATTATATACGTAATATGATACGTAATACTCTTGACGGTTACCGGTCAATATCATTAATAATATACATATAGTAATAAAAAATCAAGGTAGATAAATGTATGTTGTATCGGTCAGACACACAAATTAATAATAATTCACATGCGCATATTGCATATAATATGTATATTCAAACATATAATTATTCAAAAAGGGATCCGTCGATGGTGGGTGTTAGCAGGTCATCGGTCGTGGAGACCATTGGTGAGCTGCCGTATTATACAATATAATATTTAAATATTTAATATTATAATTAAACAAACCAAATATTAAAATGTGATTTTGGGCAGTAAATATGTATATTGAATTTATGCACAAACAAATGAACCCAACATACATAAGACGTTATAAAATGTAGAAATTATAATATTATATTTAATAATAATAATAAAATGTCTACATATGTCTTTAAATATTATTATTTAGTAGGTACCTATAATAGTCGAGTATTTATTTTGTATTATGTATGTCTCATTTCTATAAATAAAGAAAAAAAACTGCCCTCCGACGCCACATTGTCGCGTAGGTACAAAATGAGATCGCTGTACCACCGAGTTCAAGACAATAATTTATCGAATATCTTTCACGATAATATACTGTTCGGGGAAAGCATTATTCTAACGAAAAAAAACGCGTCGTTAGGTACCTATATACAATTGGACCAACCGAATGATGCCAGTACGAGATGACAATAAAGCGATATTATTGTATAGGGACTGAAAGTATATTGTGATATTATAACAATACATACTATGCGAGTGTAAAGCCTAAAATATATTATATTATCTTGTACACGTACAGCGAACGACGATCTTCTTTTCACGAAATATATAACAATTATATGACATATATATAGCGTATGCGCCCCCAGTTCGGCAGTCTACAGTTCGAAGAGCATAATGTATTATTCGAGTCACAATATAGGTAGGTACTCGAAACTATTTCAAGTGCACCGCTCTCCTATATTCAATTTTTTTTAATAAAATAATAATTATATCTCATTTATAAATTACAATTTGTATATAAAAATATTTATGGCATTTTTAAGGTCAATATAAATAAAAAAAAAAAATGCGTGGAAATTGAATGCAATGTTCCTACTATATTGTTACAATAGGAGTTTAAAGATATTAAAAATACACAGGCACAATTTTTTTGTAAGCATTTACAGTACACTGCCGTTGTATAAACAAAATAACTTTTTTTTAACTTTTGAAAAGTTAACAAAAAGTGTATTTTAGCTAATTATTGAAAATTGCTGTCCACTTTGTTCTGGGTATCTTCCCTAATCTTATTATTCATATCATTCTTACTTGTCACTTATCAAACCTACTTATTATACTAAGAACATAGATTGTAGATTACTTCAAATAAATATTAAAAAAAAAAGTATTGAAAATTATTATAATGTCCCACGTAAATAGGTTATAACTGAAATACCTAATTTACAAAAGCTAAATATTTTTTCTTATTACTACCTTTTTAAATACTTAAATAATTAAAAAAAGTAATCTAAAATGCTCAAAAAACAAAAAACAAACAAACAAAATTGTTGGCAAACATAGTTCTTTATTTATAGTAATTTTTCGTGATATAAAATTGAGAACAATTTTATTTTATAATTATTAATAATAATTTACCTACATACCTATAGCTATATACATATATCGCTAGTTGATTTCAGCCACTGCGACGTGCCAAGCCACTATTAATATTTATTGTTTAGTAATGTCACATTTTTTCGGTCAAATACGTAGATAGGTAATATCGTATTTATTATTCCACGTGCCCGACATAGGTGTATCGTACCTATATAATATTGTTTGGTGGTGCGTGATGCATGAGCGATGAGAAAAATAATAATTATAAAACATCGCAAGTAGCATTATAGACAATTCATAGTATATCCATAGATGTACATAATATTGATAAGAGCATATTGTCTGTGTGTGTGTGTTTAAATGTGTGGTTATCGATAACCCTTTAACTTCCGGCGGCGGTGGTTATAATATTCCCAAATGTATAGAAAAATATTGTAGTATTTTGTGAACGACGCTTCTCTACAAACATAACTCATAAACATAAAATTCGGGCCGCAATACAACGGTCACCTCGACACTTCTCCACCACACCCCACAACTGAACGTCACCACAATAGAACCGCGACCTCCGCTCCTCCACCCCACGACGATAAACCCTCCACCGTATAGCACCAAGCCAACGGCAACCGGCACGGAGCGTCGGAGCCGTCAGCGCGTACGGAAGCCACAAACTGGCTTTTTATAAGGGCACTTGAAATAGGCAGCCTAGGGGCCTTTGTCTTTAATCAGTAATTTCGATGCCGCCGCGCATGGAATTTGTGCCCAAAAATGAAAAGCGTGATATTAAACTGGTCATTCCTCATAAATTGTAAATTGACAATATTTATTTATATTTAACCATTAGAATTAAGTTTAACATGTTAAATAATTTATATCCCAATAGCCAATATATAGCCGCGGGTTTCTTCTTAATAAAAAAAAATAAATAATATATGTCATTAAAATGATATAAAAATACGCACAAAATGCGGTCCAAACGCTGAGCGTGGGACGTATTTTCCGGAACCGTCGAGTTGCAGGTAAACTGGCGACGGACATTTATTTTCTTCCGTCTTTTATTCGACCTGTCCGTATTGTTCGTGATGTAACAGTATATTATATTATAAATAATAAAAAAAAAAGACCTGCTTGATATAATATTATGTTATAGAAGGTATATAATATTATATCGTATTCGTATGGTATATAATATTATAATGTTATATTTTATAATCG
The DNA here is from genome assembly GCF_019925205.1 of Metopolophium dirhodum. Lineage (NCBI taxonomy): Eukaryota > Metazoa > Arthropoda > Insecta > Hemiptera > Aphididae > Metopolophium > Metopolophium dirhodum. The sequence goes on from NC_083560.1 coordinate 27,325,782, forward strand.
GAACAGCTTCAACAACACTCCTCTCACTCTCTCTCTCTCTATCTCTCTTTAGAGTCAAGATGCTCGTTGCGATCGGAGCCGCGGTCCATCGAGTATCCGGCTGCAGCGAGATCGTCGTATTATATTAGGTAGGCATATTATTAACCGGTGGGTGTGTCATTTATACATTTATACGCGTATACCTATAAAGTTCTGTGGTTATAATTATTGTAAATTTTAAAGAAAACTGTCCGAAAAGGGAAGGGAGCATTTTGGTCAAAAACGGGTCAATAAGGCTGATAGTTGCAAGGAGCAGGTGGGTATACAATTATGTATATACCGAGAGATTCATTTAACACAGGAGTACAGGACACTCGCCTTGCTAAAAAATTATCAATGTTTTTGAAAATATTTTCGGTAATCGTGCAGTATATGCTACCTACGGCTCTATACTTCGTTGGTGTAGTATGCTACGGTTAGGTAGAACCATAAAAAGTTACTCAGTACTTAACTACCTTAAATGTTTACGAGCGTTTACTGTTTTAATCGTACTGATTTATTGAGTGCCTGCATATAAAATACTAAGTGCATGAATATAGCATGCACGAATCATACACAACATTTCAAGCAGTTAGTCGAGAGCAAGACCTGTCATTTTTCCTACTAATTTTAACCCAATTTTGTATTTATATTATAATTATTATAAATTTATAATTTATTTTAATTAATTAAATGTAATTGAGTACCTAACTATTATTGTATTTATTATTATCAACACCACTAAAATATGTTACTTTTGCATTGTAATAGAATGTGTTAAAAATATTTGCTTTAAATATTTTAATGGTAACCGAAAATTATCGAAATTCCCAATGCGGCCCTCCTAAAATCATAATTGATGATCCCTGAGCCAGAGTAGTGACCTGTGGTAGTAAAGTCGCATTCACAGCCACGTCGTGTGTCGTGTCGACTAAATCGCACGTGATTAGTATTTTTGGTATCATAGAATAACCAAGTGGCAACCGAGTAAACCAAGAATTAACTACAGCTCAACTTTTAAACCAATATTGTTACCAGTTGTAACCGTATACAGTTACCATATTGTATTCGTACTCGTACGACACATGACGTAGACGTGTAGTACGTTTAACCATATTACACTATAATATGTGTATCGTATAAGTTTGATACCCCACTAGTTATCTATACTTAATGACCAGGGCTCGGGACTTAAAGTATTTGCTTATTTTTATGGATTGACTTAAAATGTATCGGAGTGCTATGGAAGTGTATTCGTGTTACGACACGTTCAATTATAAAATTTGAAAGTGCTTTTTTCACCAGTTTTTCTACTTTTTAATGGTTTTTTTTTTACTGCAAAGTACTTTTTGATAGAATTAAAATTAAATCATTTAGTGCAATAAAGACCGTAAGATTTAATTAATTCATTTTTTTTCAACTATTTGTAAATATCGTTTACATTTTAATTTTCAGAGAATCCCTCGAAAAATCTATAAATAATAATGCAAATTGTCTCGAAAGTGAAGTTTGATCTTTTTTAATATGAAGATTTCTTTATTTATTTTGATTTTTAGTTAGAAACTTTTCCTAATCATTATTTTTAGCACAGTTATACAAATTATGTCTATAGTACCTACTTTATGATGTAAAAAGATTTTTTTTTTGATGAAATATATTTGCTTGAATTCAATTTTTTTAAATGCTTTGAAAAACACGTTGATATATGAAATAATATGTTTAATTTCATGTTCATTATTACTATTGTTTTATAAATGGAATCATAAATATATACAGGTAATGACTAATTTGATGTGATAGACGTAGGTCGTAGATGATAGTACGAGTATTGTACGGGCCGGGAGCGTATAGTTATAATACGCGCGCCCGGTCACCAATTTATATTGTGCCCCACTAATACCTAGGTCTTAAAAGTGTGGAGAAGTAGCTGGGTGTGTAATGGGGTAATAGCTCAAACAATAGTGGTCGGGATTGCCGGGCAAATACTGTTGAGCTATGTAGTGCGTGTTGTGTTAAATGTGTATTTGTGTATTTGTACGTGGTGTGTTTACAATAATTAAAAACTCACAAGAAGGTAACTAAGTTGAAATAATGGTAACAAAAATGATTTGAATGGTAATAAAATATAATATAATGAATAACACGGCCCTTATGACCAAACAGAATAAACAATATTAATTAATATATATATATGTACGTCTCTTATAGACGAATAAAATTACAATATTAATATGTTAGGGTGTGGCCCTTTTGGCCCAACAAAAGTATAATTAATAATGTATGGCCCTTCTGGCACAATAATAAATATAATATGTAGCCCTTCTGGCTCAATAATAAATAATAACAAAAATAACAATAATAACTCACAGTTTTGTGGAGCTCAGACTGGCCAGCTGGTCCTACATCTAGTAATAATAATTAATAATAAAATATAACACAAAAGGATATCACGGTGACACGGTTGATAACCCGCGAGTATTGCACAGCAAAGTATAATATATTATGTATATGCAAAATATATGTATATGTGATTTTAGGTACACGTAAAAAAGAACAATAGAATAATAAAATAAATTAGACTTAGCCCTTATGGCTCACAAATAATAAATATAATTGACACTTAAGCACTTTTTGCTAATAAGTAATAATCACATACAAAAAACTGTTTAATACTACAATATAATTAATAATAATATGGTCCTGACTCTACGGCCTACGGTACAGAACAACAATATAATCGGCGGCCGTGCTAATATATTCCAGCAGACGCACGGCGGCGGCGTACGATAACACGGTGTAATCTACATATTATATAATAATTCACAATCACACAATTAATACAAAAATAAAAACAATTATATGCGACGGTGTTGTGTGTGTGTGTGTGTGTGTCGGTCGTTGCGGTGTGCTTACGGCTCATCTACCGTCGTGGCGGCGACAAGTATATTATATTGTATACCCTATAGTCAGTATAGTCTGTAGCACAAGTAGTGAGTACTATATTATATTCTTATTAAATAAAAATAAAAGTTCCATTGGTTTTTACGTTGGCTGTATGAGAACCTTATCTATATTAAGTACCGTGGGATAAATTAGAATCTTATCGATTATAACGACAAAAATATGACGTTACGGAAAAAGATACAGAAAATGCGATTGAATTGTACAATAATTTTGTTTAGTACGTATATTACGTTTACGTAAATCGTATGTAGTGTGATCGTGATTGCATGTAATATTGTGACATATACCTATTGACATTTTTTGTATATTTTAAATTTTGACTGTTTTTATTTGTATTTATTTGTATCCCCCAGATGGGGACCACACAAGGCGGACAGGTTTTGGACGATACACGTTTTGCAAACGCTTACAGACTTCTATAATATTCTATTATGATATATCATAATAGCAATGTTTAGCCATGCCGCGTGGCGTTGCCCGGTAAACTCGCTTATGGTTATGACGTGAACAGTGCCTATATTATCAGGCAAATCTATGATTAATTTTGGTTGGAAAGTCGAAATTAAGACGTTTTATATAGTGCTACAAATCGAGTGGACGCTAAGCTTTAAAAGCACACAGGAACATTTTTTAATGATTATCATTTGACATTTATTATCATACTAAGCTATAAATATTTACAGAATTATTATAACCGTGCAAAACTATTTAAAAAAAAATTAACGTGGTTTAATTATTTATGTATCTATCTATCTATACTTTCCAACGTATTTCAATACTAAACTGCTATGTTTTTTACTAGGACTATAAAACATATTATATGCAATTCTGGTATGACGTGTAATTATGCGTATCACAAATATACTCGGCTACTCGTGTCGTAAAATATTATATTTTGTAATGTTGACGATTAAGTCATTGGCTAGCGAAGTGACCGGTTTTTGGACCAATGGATGCAAAACAATTGACACTCAGCCACTCCCCACTCCTCCTCAAATACTTTACCAAATTATGTCTGATATAATAATATTATTGTAACACACGACAATAATTGTCAACGTAATAATCGTGAACTTTTCAAATATTATGAAACTGTGATGGCAACGGTGGTAGTGATTATATCTAACCATAGGCGTAAAATAGGGGGGGGCTGAGGGTGACATAGCCTCCCCACCGTACATTTTTTTAGGTACATTTAGAAGCTAGAATATATTTCGTGTACCCGAAACATTATAAGTTATAGCCTCGCCCTCCTTCCCGCCGTTAAAAATGAATCACTATAATTTAGTCATAGGTTATTATATTGTACACTGGAAAGAAAAGCTAATTTACTAATTCCCCAATATTTACAATTTAATATTAAACTTTTGGTGCAAGCTTGACGAAAAAAATTAATTCTCATCGTATTATGTCACACATATCGTCTATACCTCTTATCTACCTAGTTATTCACGCGCACGAATCGCCAGGAGTGACGGTTAAACTTAATCCTTATCAAAGTTGTTAATTTATTATTAGGTCAACTGTCAGCAAAAAATAAATAAATTAATTTTAAGACATATGAAGCCTTTTTGAATAATTATGTGTTTGCATATATGTACCTATTATAATATGCAATATGCGCATGTGAAATATTATTATTATTTTGTGTGTCTGACCGATAAAACATACATTTACCTACCTTGATTTATTATTACTATATGTATATTATTAATGATATTGACCGGTAACCGTTAAGAATATTACGTATCATATTACGTATATAATTATCATTTAAATGTGCTGATAATATTTTAGGAATTACAAATATAGTATATGAAATAACATAAAAATATAACAAACAACGAACATAATCTATAAAGAAGTATATACCTTATACACTATTATAGTGACATAATATTTAGGTATCGCAGATAGCAAAAATATACCTAAGGTAGTCTTGTTTTTTTTTTGCGTTAAATGAGACTATGCGATATTATATTATGGGCTTTACACAGTATAAAGTAGTTCCTCGTAATAACACTAATATATAGAGTGTGGCCAAATAGTCACGTGTCGGTGTATTGGATGATGCACAATATTATAATACCAAGGATCTACCAACCATATTAAAACAATAGGTGTCTACAGAAATCATTGATTACAATTTACGTTGACATGGTATTATAATATTATTATAAGTTTTTTTTTTTATTTACTGACATAAATTAATAGTTTAAGGACTCTTAGGGTCAAAACAATATCATACATAAAACATTCAATGTAGTTGACGATTATTAATATTTATAATATTATGCATGTTGCACCTCTCCATTTTATTATTATTGTAATATTATTACGCATAAGTACTATATTAGTATATTATGAGAAAAGTAGGCTAATCGGACCATAGTTATTTTGTATTTTGTAGTGCCCAATTAGGCATTGTATACTACAAAATAACATTTTTATTTCCTAAACCTACAATATTTGCTGTCATATATATTTCCACATACCTACATATTATAATAATATATCACTATAAGGAACGCATATATTTGAAGTTCGTGTTCAGACTTTGGTTAAAGCCAAAGAAATACATCCCGAGTATAAAAACATTTGTTTGATGCACATAGTAAGTTTTTTTGAAGTTACAAATTTTGAATTTTTTATTACTGCAGATCATTATATAAATTTATACTGCATATTATATTGAGTAACTACTTATACTACGTATGGTAATTTTTAATGAAATCGAAAAAAAAATGTATTAATGGTGCTAGACTGACAGGCCTTGGAAAAAGTTATGAATTAATACCTATACCTAAATATGATGACCTCTTAGGGTCTTATACAATCGTGTATTAACAGTCTTAATTTTTTTTTATTTTTAGAATATTTAAATCCACTCTCTTATAACGTAGTTACTATATTATACTGCGCCTTATATTATAACAACTGATACTACGTGAGACCCAAAATATAATATAATATTGTTCATTACAGATTAAATTCCAATAACATTTTATTACATTATGTTATCTCTGTATACTCCGTCTTACAAACGCGTACAGCATGGCAAATTTGCATTTAGGAACTTATATGCGTACATTTTGCATTGTTAGTTTTAATACTAGCTATACTATACCTAACCTAACGGTGGTAGTGATTATATCTAACCATAGGCGTACAATGGGAGGGGGCTGAGGGTGACATAGCCTCCCCCACCGTACATTTTTTAGGTACATTTAGAAGCTAGAATAAATTTCGTGTACCCGAAACATTATAAGTTATATCCTCGCCCTCCTTCCCACCGTTAAAAATGAATCACTATAATTTAGTCATAGGCCTTTATACTATACGCCGGAAAGAAAAGCTAATTTACCAACTCTCCAATATTTACAATTTAATATTAAACTTTTGGTGCAGGCTTGACGAAAAAAATTAATTCTTGTCGTATTACGTCAACCGCACACATATCGTCTATACCTCTTATCTACCTAGTTCTTCGCGCGCACGAATCGCCAGCAGTGACAGTTAAACTTAATCCTAATCAAAGTTGTTAATTATTAGGTCAACTGTCAAACTGTTAATATTTCTTATGTATAAATTAAAATAAAGTATCATAATAATTATGAATTATTATAATTGGATAATTAGATAACCGCGTTTTATTAGTATTTAATGTGTATAATTTAATGATATGTTTTAGGTACCTACTAGATAATAATATTTAAAGACATATGTACACATTTTATTATTATTATTAAATATAATATTATGATTTCTATATTTTGTAACGTCTTATGTATGTTCGGTTCATTTGTTTGTGTATAAATTCAATATACATAATTTATACTGTTTGTAATATTATATGCACCGCGCCTCTGCCCAAAATCACATTTTACTATTTGGTTTATTTAATTATAATATTAAATATTTAAATATTATGTATAATACCGGCAGCCCACCAAAGGTCTCCACGATCGATGACAACATCGACGTATCCCTTTTTGAATAATTATATGTTTACATATTATATGCAATATGCGCATGTGGATTATTTTGTGTGTCTCACCAATACAACATACATTTACCTACCTTGATTTATTATTACTATATGTATATTATTAATGATATTAACCGGTAACCGTCCAGAGGATCCGTTGGGATCATATTATATTATTATCATTTAAATGTGCTGATAATATTTTAGGAATTAAAAATATAACAAACAATAAACATAATGCACAAACAAGTATATACCTTATACGCTATTATACTCACATACTAATTAGATATCGCAGATAGCAAAAATATTCCTAAGGTAGTCCCGTTTTTTTTTTTTTGCGTTAAATGAGACTATCCGATATTATAGTATGGGCTTTACACAGTATATTGTTGTTCCTCGTAATAACACTACTAGATAGAGTGTGGCAAAATAATTACAGGTCGGTATTGGGTATTGGATGATGCAGGTATACAATATTATAATACCAAGGATCTACCAACCATATTAAAACAATAGGTACCTACACGATTGACTCATATAAATTATAAGTTTAAGGACTCTTAGGGTCAAAGCAATATCACACATAAAATATTTAATATAGTTTAGACGATTATTAATATTTATAATATTATACATGTTGCACCTATCTATTTTATTATTATTGTAATATTATTACGCATAGGTATTACATTAGTATTTTATGAAAGGAGTAGGCTAATTGGAGTACTCTAACCATACTTATTTTGTATTTGGTAGTGCCCAATTAGGTCTTGTATTTTTTTCTTGTAATTAGGTCTACAAAATAACATTTTTATTTCCTAAACCTACAATAGGTATACATCGTATTTTTACTGAATAGTCATACATAATAGAAATGTGTGTATAGGCTCATTTCATAGATTATTTTGTTTCATTCGGATTTTTATGAATTCAGACAACATAGATCCTCAATTATTGTCAATTAATGAGGTTCTATCTACTGTACCTACTCGTAATATAAATAAATAAACTCAAATATATTTGTTAATATTAGATCGGTACACAATGCTATTTAGCGATGACTACTTCATGAAAAGTTATCCCATATAGATATGGGTAGCATTCATTTAAAAAAAAATTACCACGTGTATATTTTAACTTCATCACCGCGTGTTTGTCATAGTACGGATCCCGACTTTATAATATTGCACGTCTAAGATGTTGGTCCTCGTCGTCAAGTTTCCAACCCAAACTCCGATGTTTTTTTTTTTGTTTATTTTACCGACCGACTTAAATTAATAGTTTTTAAGTTTACATATAATTAATTATAACGTGTAAGTAGGTAGGTATGCCGTATGATTTGTTGTCATATATATTTGCACATAACTACATATTATAATAATAAATCACTATAAGAAACGCGTATATTTTAAGTTCGTGATCAGACTTTGATTAAAGCCATATTAAAACATTTGTTTGTTAGGTGTCCATACTAAGTTTTTTTGAAGTTACAAATTTCGAATTTTGTGTTACCGCAGATCATTATATAAATTTATACTGCATATTATATTGAGTAAGTTCTTATACTACTTATAGTTATTTTTAATAAAATCGAAAAAAAATTTATTAATGGTGCTAGACTGACGGGCCTCAGGAAAAGTTATGAATTAATACCCATACCTAAATATGATGACCTCTTAGGATCTAATACAATCGTGTATTAACAGTCGTAATTTTTTTTTTATTTTTAGCATATTTAAATTCACTATCTAATAATAAAATGTAGTTACTATATTTACTGCGCCTTATATAACAACTGAATCTACGTGAGACCCAAAATATAATATAATATTGTTCATTACGGAATAAATTCCAATTATACTTTATTATATTATGTTGTCTCCGTATACTCAGTCTTACAAACGCGTACAGAATGGCAATTTTGCATTTAGGAGCATATATGGGTACATTTTGCGTCGTTAGTTTTAATGCTAGCTATACTGTAAATAATTTACCAATATTATTATGTGCTCTACAAACGTTATTTTTTTCGTTTTTTCAATATTTTAAAGCGAGCTAGGTATGAGAATTTTTTTAAATTTATTTAAATGACGCACTAGAATTTAAAAACCACACACAGGTCAATTTACTGTAACATTAAAACTAACAAGACAAAATAGATTCCACTATAACAACCTACGAATAGGTATTAAATATTTCTATAATACAAATAGGTACTTTTTATATTATTATATTGTATTAGGTATCAGGTATAGATGGTCTTATCTGGTATATGATATATTAATAACAAAATACGAAAAATCAAGTGAAACGAAAATACAAGCCGACTCATCAACTTTTACACTATTTGTACTATACAAATTACAAAGTATAGTTAACTACAACAGACTGCATTTTGATATTTTATACCGTTTTTTATATTATATGCACCGCGCCTCTGCCCAAAATCACATTTTACTATTTGGTTTGTTTAATTATAATATTAAATATTTAAATATTATGTTTAATACCTGCAGCCCACCAATGGTCTCCACGACCGATGACCGGCTTACGCCCACCTGTCGGTTTATGTACTCATTCTCTCTCATTCCTGCTGCCTACGGAGACGCAACAGGCGTCCAAACTATTAAAATTATTATTCTTTCTTGTCGTGTTTTTCTTTTAAAATATTATGGAGTAGCGGCAGCTTAAGTCTTCCGCGGCGATATCCCGAAAAGAACGTTTATGAAAATGACGGATAGATCAGACATCGACGAATCCATTTTTGAATAATTGAATTATATGTTTAAATATTATATGCAATATTCGCATATGAATTATTATTATTATTTTGTGTGTCTGACCGATACAACATACATTTACCTACCTTGATTTATTATTAGTATCAGGCATGTTCTTATCTGGTATATGATATATGGTAGTTTAATATGAAAATACGAAAAATCAAGTGAAACGAAAATACAAGCCGACTCATAACTAACTTTTACACTTTATTTGTACTATACAAATTACAATGTATAGTGAACTATACCCACAACAGACTGTATTTTGATATTATACGCCGTTACCTGTCCATTGGTCTATTGGTTTCATGGAAACATTTATTTCTTGCAAATAATCTAAGAATTGATTATAATATTATATTCCGAAACCGGGCCATTACCTACACTTATAAGCTATTCATTTTAAATTTAATAGATATTTTAAATAACGATAAATGCAAAACTTGTATAACGTTTTAGTTCTAAATAACGATAAGCACTAAGCTTGGATAACGTTTTAATTCTGGCAAAACTTGGTTAGGTAAAGTTTTAATTCTGAATAATAATAAACACAAAAGTTGAATAGCGTTTTAATTGTAAATAACATAAAACGGATTTTTTTTTTTAAAATGTAAGGCCTGATTTGTTCACAAAATATTGATTGGTCACACAGTCAAAATATTTTTCTGCTATGTACCTATATTATCTATACATGGTAGTATGGTACTGGCAATAACTGCAACATATTTGGAACAAAATGAACGAAAAAAACGTAATTTGATAATAATGTCGCTTACTATGTTTTATTATTAGGCAGCCGAATTGACAAAGCTAGGTTTTACTAGTTAAAACTATGATTTACCAATCGTATTCGGTAGGTATACGATATATACACGTAATTTTAATCTGGGTTAATAGGTACCTACACACGATATAACTGGGAGAATGAGTATTTTTCATTTTCATTTTATAGTTGCTTACGATTATAATAATCTGAAAAAAATATTTGAAATGTATATAGTTATTATGTTAGGTATACTTACATAAAAGTTGATAAAACAATTATTTTGAAATCATATTCAACAGAGATGTGAGTCTAATTACTATATAATATATAACTGATTAACTAAATTCTTTACAATACAGATATCACTTAGAAAATAATTATGTACATATTATAATATATAATATAATTTTTACATTTATAATATAGGTACCTATTTTATGTAAATAATACTTATATAATCATGTATTTGATTCAGCTCATTGGTATAGTTCATGCGGTGTTGTAGTCGATTCTTCAACTTATATTTTGAAATATGACTTGTATAACGTTGACATTTAAAGGGAAAATGTATCTTTTACTTTCCTTGAACTTCTTTAGCCATTAACCATATTTTGAATCCGAATCTGAATTTTGACATAATTTCATTCATTTTTTATTACTGGAATAAAAAATGACTCTTATTGTTATGACAAACGTATAATATAGTATGTTTTAATCGATTTCAATGAAACAAATGCGTATATTAGGTATTATGGCACGCAAAAAACCGGTTTAATAATTAATATAAAAGAATATATTATGTAATTAAATATACATATTTTAATAATCTTATAAGACTTCCGAATTGGTTTTCGTGTAGCGTATTTATATTTTATTACAATCCATTTATTTTTACAAACTGAAGTCGTTGAATTGTTATTATTATTAATATTTCCTTTTTAATTTGTTTGACAATACCACGACCATCAAATTAGCATTACTCATAAAGAACCACGAGGAGGTGACTATCACTATCACTATAACTGTCCTCTATAAATATTATTAATTAATTTAATTTAATCTTAGTCGTAAATATATAACTATAATTATAAGTGCCGTGAGTTTAGCACTTTTCACTACGCATCATAATAATATAAGAGTGTCCAACCGTGTCGGTATCCAAGCCGCGTAGGTCAATCGTATCGGGAGTGGGGGTGGTCCAAAATTGAGAAAATGACTTAATTATAATATAATATTATAAAAGCATAATATACGATTATTTTTCTGATGATTTTTGGTTTTCGATGACCCGTCGTAAGTCCCAACGAGAAAGGGCAAACATTTTGACTGTCCACAACACACACACACACCCACACCACGTACATAATATTAAATTAAAACATCTAATAAACTTAAATTATAACTGAAAATTATTTTCTCATTTCCCATCCACATAATATGAAAACGATGAAAATGGTCATTACGTCTAAGTGAATTTAAAACGAGACTGGGTGACATCGGCAACACTACCCGCTTACCAAGTGAGGCCACCGCTATTATTCAAACGGTATATTTTTAAATCGAAATGTTTGTAAAATTATCGTGCACTTTGTACCCATAACAGCAACGCTACAACAGCGGGAAAAAATGTAATTCAACACAACGCGCTTTATATATATATATAATTTACTTATATATAGGTACTTTTACCATGGTTCCTACATAATATAGTCACCGTGTGCAGTGTTCGGATTAGATAAGTAGTTTTTTTATCTAGATAAAGATAAAGATAATGCAACTCTAATATATCTAAATAAAAAAAGGTACACATTTTTTTAAATATGTTTTAAATTTGGGTATATTTTAGTTGGACACTAGGAAAATAATAATAATAATCATATAAATAAAAATAATTACATTATTTATAAACCATAAACTTGGTTTGAGAATCTGTATAAATATTTAAAATGCGTTCGTTCAATTTCACGATTTTTATCAATATGAAAATTTAAATAAGATCTAAATAAGATGAATTCATTTAGATTAGTAAAAAATTATCTAAGACGTTCAGATATCTTGTAACTATTTATCTAGATAAGATAAAAGATGAACAAATAATTATCTAGCTGGTATTCATCTAGATAAATTTATCTAGATAAGTTCGAACACTGAGTGTGTCTTATCTATATCGGTGTCTAAGACCTAAACGACACAAAAGACTTTTATCCTTCGCCGTTGAGGGTATAGGTGTGTATATTTTTTCCGGACACGAAAACACGTGCAAGAACACAATTGTCAAGACTGGTATACTCATCCGATATTTTGTGCTGGTGGTTACTTGCCATGCCGTCGCCATGCATACTTGTACAATTATATTATTTATCACTGTTGCCGTTCACTGTGAGGACTGTCGGCAAAATTTGACACGAGTCAAAGGAACGGTCATTATAATATAATGCTTGTACTACTGATCGCGCGACCTGTCCGTGTAGACCAAAAAACCAGTAGCATAGTCCTGAGGTGCCAAAGTCAGTAGGTACCTATTAATAATAAATAATATTATATTATATGAGCAATTCTTAACGTTTTGTAGATCACGGACCTCTGAAGAATAATTTTTAGAAATCGTGGACCCCCCTACCCATTTATTTTTGAATACCTTTTTATTTACAATACATCTCATGCTATCTTAACCAAAATCATAATTATTATTTTACATTACTAACTACATAAGTAGACATAACAAAACATACATATTTATAATTATTTTTATTACACTTCATTTTTTATAAAAATGTAATATTAAACTATATATGAGTACGATCTATCTGACGAAACTACAGTACTGCACGCCTGTACATTTCGTATGAACAATAAAAACTGATAAGTAAATATTAATAACAAAATTAATATGTGTAGAATCTACACCTATAGTATCTAACACTGTAAATACTTAATTGTATATAATTATATTATATCTCGTCATCAGAGTTCTAAAAATAAAATAGATCAATCTCTTATATAATAACAAATAAGATATATTATATAAGAAAAAATAATAATAATCCATAATTATATGCACTCATGTCACTATTATTGTTATTTGTTATGTGTTAATGCTGACACAGACCACCGACATGAGTATTGCGGGACCTCAGAGGGCCGCGGACCACATATTAAGAACCGATATTAATTTTTTTAAATGTAGGTAAACTTGTGATAGTTTTTTTTTTAATTCAAAAATTGACAATGTTTATAAGCACACATTTAAGATAAACAGTTAAATAACGATTAGTATTTTTCGGTAAATCTACGTACTACTTATATTGTATAATGATACCCAAGTATGCCTACTTTTATTTATTAAATTTATTCAAAATCAATTTTTGTGATTATAGATAATTATATAAATATTATATTATTTTTATTTAATTAATATCACAAGTTCTTTATTCATTGTCTAATTTATTTTCATAATATTATGTAGTATAATATTGCAATATAATATTTCGCTTATTATTTTTTAGTCCGCCAAACCATTTAAAATGCATTTACAATTATGTAAAAAGTAATAATATAATCTTCAATTTCACGATTGGGCTATTATTATTAATTATATTATAATACTGTTTATCTGTCCTAAATAAATCCGTCATTTCTTCTGTTTTACTTAGGGATTCCAAATTTTTACACAACCGTCGACCAATGTTTGGTACGTACTTTGATAATTATACAACCTAGTATCCTAGTACCTAGGCGGAGAATGTCAATACAACTGCGGGCCACGTATTCCTCCCAGGGCTGTGGTGTTTTTTTTCCGTATTATCAAGGACCGCGGAGATAACTGATAGGGTTGTTATGTTAAGAACATGAATTTAAAACATTTTTTTTAAACATTTTTTTTCATTGATTTAAACAAATAAAACATAATAATATGTTTAAAACAGTGTAAAATCCATGTGATTATTGTGATTTTTTTTCGGTTTATCATTAATAATAAATATCCTTCAGAAAAAAAATTAAAGTATTAAATAATTATACTTATTAAGTACTATCCATAATTTAAATTTTTTTTTTAATTTTATTGAAAAATTACCAAATCTAAAATGTGTTTACTTAATAGTTAATATTATACATAATATTATGATCCTCACATAAAACATCTATTCAGAAATATTTCAAATACATTTCAAATACTTTTAAGATTTACAATAAGTAATAAGTAAAGGAAGGCATTAACGAGTTAAAAAGTTAAAATTAAGTTTAAAAGTTAATTTTATTTTAAAACTTTTTAACTTAACTATTTACTTTTGCTTTTCATTAACTTAACTGTTAACTTACTAAATTTCTTTCTTAATTTACGTGAAATTAACGAGTTAATTTTTCATTTTCAGAAGTAAGTTAAGTTAATTTATATTGTTTATAATTTTATTCACTATTTCAGTCTATTTCGTTTTCATGTCAATAAATATGTATCGTAAATTTTTTAAAGTTAAAAATGTATATCATTCGAATCTTACTTATATGGAAATACTGTATGAAGTATTAACACTATATCCTATCATTTAGTTTTGGGTTGGAAAAAAATTAAGTACGCTAGCGTTGTATAAACAAATTAACTTTTTTTTAACTTAATACGCAGAAAGTGAGTGAAGAAAAAATTGTATCATTGTCAGTACCAATAATCTCCAACTGAGCAAAAAGTTGTAATATTTATGTTATATTAATACATACTTATTTCAAATTTACTAAAAAAACGTTAAAAAATGATTGTATTAATAACGTAAATTTAACATTACATGAACTACAAATGTCCTTGAAAATTAACTCGCTAACACCGTTAGGTATCTATACTATAAATGCAAGTCCCGATTTATTGCAACGTATACAAATCAACACCGTTCAACGTATCGTCATACATTTTTTACCGTTATACCTGACAGATCTGCCAATCGGCGTGTACATATAATTAATTCCGAGAAGTAGAATTCAACAATCTAAACATATCTATACTATATATATTTATATATATATAAAATAATAATATATCTATATTCATATACTTACGTGCAAATATATGCTATATATTTATATGTGAAAAACGAATCTTTGTGTCGAATGTACTCTGAAACTCGTCATCCGATTTCCTTGATTCGTTTTTTTTTTAATGAAAGAGTGCATCGCTGACCAGGTTATAGGCTTAATTTCAAGGTAATTTTGTAATTACCCAACAGTGTGTGAGCCTACCTGATTGGTTTACTCATACCTAGACCGAAATATAATTCATAAATATTTATAAAATAAACAAATCTCATGCACGACTGCACGAGCAACAGTCCCACGATTTGCAAACAACTATCCACAAAATAGTGAATATCAATTTGATGTTAAAATAAAATTATGTTTCATCAAACTTCAAACACACCAAATTATTTACTGTTATGCCTGACAGATCTACCAATCGGCATGTACATATGAATTGTTCCGAGAAGTAAAATTCAACAATCTAAATATATCTATACTTCTATATTCATATATATATACGTGCTAAATATACGCTATATATATATAAGTTTTAAAATGGAATATGTGTGTTGAATATACTCTGAAACTAGTCATCCGATTTCCTTGATTTTTTTTTAATGAAAGAGTGCATCGCGGACAAGGTTATAAGCTTACTTCATAAAATAAACAGATCGTATTCACTACTGCAAGAGCAACAGTCCCACTATTTGCAAACAACTATCCATGGGGGCGGAGCACGTGGCACATAGCTAGTATTTATATAAAATTTATAACAAAATAATGAACATCAATTTGATGTTAAAATAAAATTATGTTTTATCAAACTTCAAAGAAAAGTAATATGATTTATCTCAACAGACATGAAACATTAATACAATTGATTGTTAATCTTCCAATCAAATTTTTAAATACTTAGATATAACATAAGTATTATATTATGTTTATATTTTATTTAACATAAGAAAGATAAATCGGATGTACGATGAACCTTATACAGGTGTTGATGCACATACCCACGTCTCACTTGCGTGTCTACACATTGAAGGTAATGACTATTCGGCTTTGGGAGAATTTACATTATGAAAAGAAGAAATCAAAAGGAAACCCATAAAAAATGTTGTAACTGCTTTAGCTGAATGTAACGAAAACATATACCCTTCAATATACAGGCTTTTACATATTTTAGCTTCTTTACCAGTTAGGTACTAGTGAAAGATCATTTTCGACACGTTGGCGGTTGAAAATTTATCTCAGGAACACGATAACTGAAAATCGACTGAACGGGTTAGCATTAATGAAAATTCACCGTGATATAGAAATGACAGTAGTAGAAGTTATCGAAAATATGGGCAGAAAGGGTTGCCGCATTAGACTGATATAACATATATAAATATGTTATTTGTTAATATATTTTGCATTATAATGGTAAAATATTGTTTCCATGTGTAATATTATAAAATATATTCAAAATACCTAATCTTAAAAAATAGTATTCGAATACATTATGATAATTGTATTCCCATAAGGATTATATTCAGATTACTGATTAAACACACCGCACACTAATTTACACACAACACGCTGACAAGTGCTAAGTCACCTTGTTAAATTCCGTATGTCCTTAATACTATATTCTCATAACAAGATCTAAATGCAATCCCTAAAATTGCGGTAGTACAATTATTATAGAAATCTATTCGTAATTTTAGCTTAGTCAGTAGTACCTAAAAATAATAATCTACGGCGTAATAATTGTAAAACGGTAATAATCAAAGGTGTGCGCACAGTAATGGCCGGGTGGCTGTGGCCCACCCTGCAAGCGTCACAAGTTTTTAAATTTTTTAAATCATAAAACATTAAAAAGGTAAAAGTAACATTGATATTCATTACTCAATGATAATAAATAAATAATAATTTGGACTCTTGACTATGTTCATCGAGAAAGAATTGACATCAAGTATCAATGTCGATGAGGTGAGTTAGACATTTAAAACTTGAACTCCAATAAAAAGAAGAATGAAGTTACGAACTGTTATATTTATATTATATGCAAATGTCATAATACAATACTATCATTAATGTTTGTGAAATTGAATTTATTTCAATTTTAAAACTGTGTAAATACAGTTAATATACTTCTTTTTTAATTTTAAAATAATTTTGTATTTGTTTTGATTATATGAATGATTACATAAGTTATGCCTTCAATGGTGGGTGATATATTGAGTAGGTAAATTAAAGTATGAAATAAAGTTTGCGCACGCCTATGGTAATAATAATATTAATTTAATCATTCGTATTCATTTATATTTAATATAAAATAATTTATATCAATGCTATGGTACAATTTAAAATGTAAGATAATTAATTAAATATTAATATGTTTGGACGTGACGAATCTAACCGGGAATCGGAATATTCCTGGACGAAATTTACGTACCCAATGTTTTAAAAGTACATTGGCCGCAATTTACATAAAAAATGACTGTGACCTTTTTTTGGCGACTTAGTTTACTGGTTCCATATAATATATGACCGTGACTTTTTTTGGGGGACACAATTTACCAACTCTAGCTATATAAAGTTCGATAACGATAAATTATTGATAAGATTATCAAACGTTTTTGCAATAATAGCCACTAAATCAAATATGTGAAAAAGGGTCTTTTACGTCGATCTTTTTTTTCTTTGCATACGAAGGAAACCTTGTAACTTGTAAATAATTACTCATAATTCACAAAAAATATAAATATAAAATAATAACTAAATAATTGTAATAATTATGGAGAAAAAAACTATAAGAATTGAAAACTGACAATGTCCGTAAACAGCTCAAGAAGATTCAAGTTATTTTCAAAATTGTATTGTTGAATATAAAATGAAAATATAAACATTGATTAAAATTGTCATGAATCTACAGTAGTTCGTTTTTGAATAACAATAAAATTACAACACCACTACATGAGAAATCGAGTAAATATCAAATGTTGTAAAAACATGAATTTCAAACGCTCATAAAAATTTTATTTGATTTGATTGTTGACATTTTTTTTGATAAAGGTAAATAAACTTATAAATAATCTTGTATTACATTTTCCAAATCTTAGAATTAAAAAGAAAAATTTTTATGAATACTCAATTCAAAAAAGTTTGCTAAATATCCTGATTTGAACTTTGAATGCTTATAAAAATAAAAACTGTGACTAAGGATTATTAAGATTTTTCAAATGTCATTGTAACATTATAGTATGAGCTTTTTATTAAATTTTCAAGTTTTTAACCAAACAAATAAAGTTTTATGGACACTCTTAGAAAAAAACTCTAATAAAATGGGAAACAGAAAATGTTCCTAAACAGTTTAAAACAAATCAAAATATTTTGAAAATTTTATTGTGTATAGAAAATGCATATATAAACAACCAGTGAAAATATCATGTATATACATTTATTTGTTTTAAAGTTACACCAAAAACCAAAATCGATTTAGTCAAAAACTAATTTAGCGTAAAAATTCCTGTTTTTCTTTAAAAATTGTTATGTTGTTTTTTTCAAGCTTTTGAAAACGATTGAGAATCTTAAAACTTAACCTACCGAATGCACCAACTAGATTCATTTTTCCATCGAAAAATATACTGTTAAAGAAAATCGAAGACGTTTTACTGCCCTAAACTGTCATGACAGACACAAAAATTTAAGAAAAATTAACATCATTGTAAAATCAATACATTCATTGCTCCGCTCAGAATCTAAATAGATACTAGCATAAGTATATTACTAATAATTACGAAATAATAATAAATTCAAAAAAGTACTATAATAAGTAGCTAATTATTAGTAAATTGAACTAGGAAAATTAAGTACCTATATTATCAGTAAATTGCTTTATGTACCTACCTAAAAATGCATGAACAATAAATTAATAACAGCAATTATAATGACATATCTTAATAAAATATATTAATAACATATTATTTTATAACATAAATATAATATAGGTAGGTACTATAATGGGAGAGTGAATCTAGTTAGTGCATTGGGGAAGTCTAAATTTAAAATTCAAAAGCACCGAGAAAAACAAGATAAAAATTAAAGAAAACCGGAAGTTTTACGCAAAATCGATTTTGGTTTTTGGTAGGTATAACTCTAAAACAAATGAACGTATATAAATTAAATTGGTTGTTTGCATACGCATTTTTTATACACGATAACATTTTCAAAATAATTTGATTTGTTTTGAACATTTTCAGTTTTCAATTATATTAGTTTTTTTTCTATGAATGTCAAAAAAATATTAATTTATTTGTCGGGTAAAAATGTAATACAAGGCTTACAATAATGTTATAATGGAATTTAAAAAATATTAAAAATCCTTAGTCACGGTTTTTTTTTATGAGCATTTTAATGTTCATATCTTGAAAAATCACAAAATTTAGCAAATTATTTTGATTTAAGAATTCATAAAAAAATTTCTTTTTAAATCTAACATTTGAAAATTTAATACAAGATTACCCATTAGTTTGTCTAGCTTTAATAAAAAAAAATAAAGCAAATCAAATTAAATATTTATGAGTGTTTGAAGTTCATATTTTTACATCATTGGATATTTATTTCATTTCTCATGTAGCGGCTTACTACGGCTCACAATAATATCATCAAATATACTTAGTAATATGTTATGTATATAGTATAATATACATAATAAAAACCCTTATTATAAATATTATAATATCATACTGCCCACAAATTAAATGACCACATACGATGAAGCAGACGTCAAGGATGCCGAGTCAACAAAATATCAATGGCTACTCAAAGCGACAGCAACCACGGGAGCGGGGCTGTTCGATCATTAGCGAGGTACCGTTGTTGACAACTCTTTTCACTTTTAATTATTTGTTTATGGAAACATAATTTTTATTATATTTCAAATTTATTATTTAAAGCGTAACTTGTTTTGTTTACTCCCGTTTTAGAGTAATCCATCTCACTTGTGCGTATGGGGACATTTGTGGTGAATAACACTTTTGGGAAATGTAACAAGACACTGTAGTACTTACTTTCTCGTCAAGTACTCGTTATCGTGGTCAGTCGAGAAAGAGTAAGACTTTGTCTAGGTAAGGTAGGGATCTCACACTTGAACATCCAGTGCTCGTTATCGTGGTCAGTTGTTAGAGTAAAGCAACCTTAGAGTTGTATAGTGTAAATCCTGTTGTACATTATTTAATTTTAATAGCTAATAGCTTGTGTTAGAGATAGATAGTAATACAGTCTTAGATAATAATTATAAACATATGTAAGTATATAACAAATTAAAAAACAAACAAAGGAAACAATTATATACAAAATAAATAGTAATCAAATTAAATACAGCAGTATAGATTTTAAAATATTTTAAATTATTTGATAGAACAACCATTTATACACTAAATTTTTAATATTATTTTCAGACAGCTGAATATTTTTTTTATACTGACATGGCATAGAGTTAAAAAACGCAGGTCCTAAATAGTTGACAAAAGATTGACCAAAAGATTTGTATGGGTAATCAACTGGTATATTATACCGTCTATTTTCTCTTTTATCCACAATATTTTGACCGTCAAGGTCTTTATTAACATTTTTAAAGGTGAACAGAATAGCAAATTTATATATAAAAATTTAACAGGTAAGACACCAAACTCTCTATAATTATGCGACGTAGAACCTGATAAAGAATGTTTATTTAAGCAAATTCTAACTATATTATTCTGATTAATTTGTATTTGATTTAAAAAACAATCAGCCAATCCTCCCCAAGTTAATAAACCATATTGAAGTATGGATTGGTACAACGCAAAATAAACTACACGCATTGTGTGTTTTGGTACCAGATCTTTTAATTCATAGAATTTATAGGTTACCTGACGTAACTTTCCTACCAAATTATGAATGTGAAGATTCCAGCGTAAATTAGATTTAATTAAATTATCAAAAATGATACCTAAATATCGCGTACTTGAAACTTCTTTAATAGTTAAGCAAATATTTAAGTCACTACAAATCTTACCATCGTTACATCTACCTATGTATTTTAATATGATTAAGTGTTTCGAAACTTTTGTAAATTGATAAGGTCATAAACATTGATTTATTTTAGTTTTTTGAAAATTATTATCATAATATCAATACAATTTACTGACAGTGTAAAATTTAATAAAGCTTACAAAAAATGTGTTTTTATGTATTCTTCAGCAACCTATTAATGATTAAAAATTAAATTTAAATTTAACAAATTACATTTTTGTACTGCATATTATCTTAATATCTGTACTACAATGTTTATATTATACATTTTACTTTTGTTGATAAGAATTTTAATAAAGTTAATAAATAATTAATGCTGCAAATTTAATCTCCCATGTTTTGTATTTTTTTCTTGCGTATTTTAGTTTTTTTATTGCATTTTTGAGTGCATCTTTTACAATTTAAAATGCATATAAATCCGGTCTTTATATACTATAATATGTTTTAAAATATTTAAAACTGTTTTTAAGTTAATTTATCATTGGTCAATGTCTAGAAATAGTATAATATATTCATATTTAGTAATGATTAGATATTAATAGTTAATATAATGAGGTATGCTTTGTATTTATACTATATCAGCAAAAAATAATAACATTGATCAAATTATATTTGTATATTAACATCACAATCACAATATTGTTATTGATAGTATTAAATATCACGTATATTATAAATGTAAATGTTATTTATAAAAGTGTTCGTGCTGTATGCTATCTACCGCCACTTTATTGGTTTAATACTGTATATATTATAATTGTTAATTACCAAAAAATATGACATATTCTTATAAATGTTATATTTTTATTATATTTTATTAGTATAGGAAAGTACTTGCGACTTGAGTCGTTACGATAAACAATATTAATATATTTTATGTATTTAATGGTTATAAAAAACCATACCTATATAGTAGATACTAGTGATGGGCACTACCGAATAGTTTACACTATCGAATAGTATTCGATAGTTTGAATAAACTATCGAATATCTATTCGAATGTTTTTTACATAACCGAATAATAGTTTTTAAATAAAAACTATCGAATAGGTTGATAAACTATCGAAGAGTTCGGAAGACTATTCGAATAGTACTATCGAATAGTTCGGAAGACTATTCGAATAGCACTATCGAATAGTTCGGAATAATATTCGAATAGCACTATCGAATAATTCGGAATAATATTCGAATAGCACTATCGAATAGTTCGAATAAGTTTCAATTTCAAATAGTTTTATTATGGAGATGGACTATTCGAATATTTCAATTCGTAAATTATTACTAGAGCATAGAATTATATGCATTAAAAAATAAAAACCAACCAAATATGCCCTTAAAAATTTAAAATATGCGCTAAAACAGTAAAACGTTGAAATATGCAAAAAATAAAAAATATCCATAAAAAAATATGATTTATTAAAAAAAAACATCCAAATGGCAAATATACAATTAAAATCGTAAAATAAAGCCTTCAAAATAGAAAAAAAATGGATAAATATTAAATATTTGCAAAAATATGCACTAAAAAAGTTTCATTTTTAAAATCGTTATGCTATGAAACAATATTTTATGCTCACTTAGCATATCATACAATCAGCCAGAATAAATATGCAAATGCGTATAAATCCGCGCATAGGTATTATATATAGTATATACTATATACCTAACAATATGTGTAACCATCCGGGTTTTTACTTTTTAGTTTTTAGCGACGAATCCTTTAAATTCTTGTACAGTTAACTACTAACTAGTAAGTAGTAAATAGTAAATACTCTATTACGAATTTTTTATTTGATAATTCTAAATTCACTTAGAAAAAAAACAATGAAAAAAAATGTAATGGTCTAAAACTCTAAAAAGAAACTCGAATGAATAAAAACTATTCGAACTATTCAACTATTCGAATGAATAAACTATTCGACTGTTCGAACTATTCGACTATTCGACTATTCGAACTATTCGAATGAATAACTATTCGAATAGTTTTAAAACTATCGAATATATCGTGACTATTCGAATGTTTTAACTATTCGAATAGTTTTGGAATGACTATCGAATAGTTCGAATAGTGAACTACTATCGAATAGTTCGATAGTGACTATTCGATAGTGCCCATCACTAGTAGATACCAACCTATTTGATAACGGTTTAACCTACAGTGTGATGGAATGTAGCATACTATACACGAGTACCTTATTAAAATATGATAAAATATTCGATTGACTATAATACACACATTGTTATGTACGTAGGTACTTACCTATTTTGTTTTGTAGTTAACTTCAGTTAGTAGGTATTATACGTATCTGTAGATGCGGTATATTATATTCAGTGTTCTATAGAAATATGGACTCCAGTGTACTAGAGCACGAATACGGATTAAAGATACTTAAAGTTAGTTATATTTATTAGTTCATGCACGTACTACAGAGACAGCACGACGCATCATGGAAAATAATATATTAAATGGCAGCACTCGAGAAGCAACGACTTGTGCGTTGTGTAGGCCTCTACTTCACGTCTGACCGACCGGCGATCGTTGTTATCAATTATTTTTCTTATCAATTATCATAAACCGTGATCACGAACTACATATTTATTAGAGGTATCGAGTTATATTTGTTCAAATTTTATTTTTCAGAACACAGAGACAACTTTTAATAGAATAAAATATTTACATAATAAATAGGTACGCTTTTTTTTTTCATTATTAAAAATATTTAATTACAATCTATACAACATGTGTATAATAAGTAATTTTGATTTAAGATATTATTTACATAGCCTAATTTCAATTTTGCTACGTCTACTAAGACATACTGTTTAACACTGAATAATACATTTTGTCACCTATTACATGCTGCATGTTTCCCTGACCTGACTGAAAAATCACGATACTAAATACTTGGATTTGGAGCATCGAGATACTAGATATTCGAAACTTACATTTTAAGTATTTAGACACTCGATACATTTAAATAAAAATAGTCATGGGTTTTTAAAAAATTTTATTTATACACAATTAGGTAGCCATAATATAAGATAATTAGTTAATATAGACCACAAAATGTAATGACTTGATAATAATAACAATCTACAAGACAATTAATTATTATTCACGTATATTTAGTTGTTTAGATAGACATAAACTATAAAAGCAATTAGGTAGTAATAACTTAATTATTAAACTAGTCTTAAATAATATATTAAATTGATAAAAACCGTAAATACTGATTATTATAATACTGTAATCAACAATTTTACTAATCACTGTTATACTAAATCGTTCGATTGAGCTCTTCTACTTAATTTTTCCCAATTCGAGCACTGGGTATGCATAATACACAGAAGTACAGACATAATGTGATATCGGTGTAAATATGGCCGACAAAGATCGACTGGTTGGTCTCGAACGATTATAAAGTCGATCTTTGTCGGAACAAACTAGGAACTTATTATTTTGCGGATTCACCAGCAGTTTATGTAATATGATATTTTCTAACATGATAGTTATAAAAACTGAATATCGACTCCGTGAGATATTCAGAGCTATACTTTCTGATGATCATTAGTTAAAGCAACGTCTTCCTTTATAGGATTCATCGAATATTCTTCAGATTATAATCAACTGACCAATGATATAAGTTGACACACTTCTACGCCAACATTACAGTATAATTATATTTTATAATATTTTGAAATTATTAAGGAATTTAACGTGATACTTGAAACACTTATATTTATTTAATTCGATATTTTAATTTTATTATTTGTATAGGTATGTTTATTATAGTTACCTATGTTAGGATATACAAATACAATTTATTTTTTTAATATTTTGACATCCTCAAACGTAAAATACATTCTTAGTAAATTTTAATCAACAAAATATTGGTCATCACTTGTATTGTAATATTTTACATATTATTGTTGTACAATATATTATTTTGAGTGCCGGATTAACACAGTTTTGACTGTAATAAATGTTGCTTTTTTCCGTCCTGACCAACATGCTACATACTTAGTATGTTTAATGAGCATACAAAAAAAGGCTGTTTATGTATTTTTTGTGTGGGTACCTACATACGATACTGGTTTACAGCATTATCGTCCATTCGAATCGAAAAGAGGAATAGGTAGACGCTCTACGTTAGATTTCCGAATCTCATTCTATATTTTATATATTTTATATATTCAACCCACCTACCAATCTGATAAGTTCTGACAATTGTATAAAAAAAAACTTTATATTCATACAATATGTTATAGTGAAGAAAAAAAAAATTGTTTTCCAAACGTTAATGGAACTTGTTAATACTAAAAATCAAAAATGTTCGTTAATATTGCAATAGGTACCTATATAATTTTTTTTTGTATCGTATTTACTTTTATCATACACTTACTTGAATGCGACCGTCGCATACTGATACCATCTATATAGGTACCATCAATGGTGTACATCGTAGTATATTATATGTCATGTTCCTAATGTAAAATATGTATAATCGATGGGTACATAATTAAAAAAGAAAATTCAAAATACAAATGGTACGCATCGTTACCTCTGGGTGTAGGTACTAATAATTAATTATTATTATGCTTTGTTTATTCATTAAAATAAATCATTTTACATTGAACCTCGTTTATTCTACCCTATTTTACCTATAATAAGTGGTGAATTAAAATATCACGAAAAATACGTTAGCCGTTCGCGCTCGATCCAGCCTATAATATAGTGAGGGGGTGATAAATTTATCTATCGTTTAGCGCGGACGGTTAACGTATTTTTCAATTTATTTTAATTCACCACTGATTATTAAATTGGGTGTTAAATACATTTTATAAATATGACAATATTGTATTATAATTGAAACGCGGAAAACCCAGCATTTTTATGATTTACCGATGTCCAGTTATGACAATGTATTAGAAGGAAAACATTATTAAAAGTTATACTACTATAGTTGATAATAATAGTTTCAATTTATGAAAAAAAAATAATAATAAACATGAGCTGCATTTAAAATTATAAAGCGATAGGGACTGCATTTAGATCTTATTATAAGAATGTAGTATTAAGCACATGGGGAATTTAACTAGATGACCTAGCACTTGTCAGCGCGTTGTGTGTAAATTAGTGTGCGGTAAGTTTAATCAGTAATCTGGATATAATCCTTATAGGAATACAATTATCATAAAGTATTCGAATACAAAACCAAATACTATTTTTCAATATTAGATATTTCGAATATTTATAATATTACACATGAAAACAATATTTTACAATACATAGATATTATAGATACTCGTTTCTTAACCTATAGATGTCGTTGTGGGCAGTGGCTTAGCCAGGATTTTTTTAAGGGGGAGGGGGGTTGTATAAAATGTAACTTTTGAAGGACTTCACACTCCCTGAAATGTAATCATAAATTGTTTGAATAAATTATTTATACTACCAATTATGTATTTAAATTAATTTGTTTTCTTTTTTTATAAATAATTATAATGCAAAATATATTATCAAATAACAATAGTATTTACATGTTACCTATATCAGTCTAATGCGGCAACTCTTTCTGGCCATATTTTCGATAACTTCTTCAACTGCCATTTCTAAATCACGGTGAGTTTTCATTAATGTTAACCCGTTCAGTTGATTTTCAGTTATTGTGTTCCTGAGATATATTTTCAACCGCCAAAGTGTCGAAAATGATCTTTCACTAGTACCTAACTGGTATAGAATCTAAAATAATTAAAAGCCTGTATATTGAAGGGTATATGTTTTCGTTACATTCAGCTAAAGCAGTTACAACATTTTTAATGGGTTTTTCTTTTATTTCTTCATTGAGACGTGCGTATGTGCATCAACATCTGTATAAGGTTCATCGTACATCCGATGTATCTTTCTTATGTTAAATAAACTATACACATAATATAATACTTATGTTATATTTAAGTATTTTAAAATTTGATTGGAACATTAACAATGAATTGTATTAATGTTTCATGTCTGTTAGGTGTCAGATAAATCATATTACTTTTCTTTGAAGTTTGATAAAACATAATTTTATTTTAACATCAAATTGATGTTCATTATTTTGTTATAAATTTTATATAAATACTAGCTATGTGCCACGTGCTCCGCCCCCATGGATAGTTGTTTGCAAATAGTGGGACTGTTGCTCTTGAAGTAGTGCATACGATCTGTTTATTTTATAAAGTAAGCTTATAACCTTGTCCGCGATGCACTCTTTCATTAAAAAAAAATCAAGGAAATCGGATGTACTAGTTTCAGAGTATATTCAACACACATATTCCATTTTCAAACTTATATATATATAGCGTATATTTAGCACGTAAATATATATGAATATAGAAGTATAGATATATTTAGATTGTTGAATTTTACTTCTCGGAACAATTCATATGTACATGCCGATTGGTAGATCTGTCAGGTATAACAGTAAATAATTTGGTGTGTTTGAAGTTTGATGAAACATAATTTTATTTTAACATCAAATTGATATTCACTATTTTGTGGATAGTTGTTTGCAAATCGTGGGACTGTTGCTCGTGCAGTCGTGTATGAGATTTGTTTATTTTATAAATATTTATGAATTATATTTCGGTCTAGGTATGAGTAAACCAATCAGGTAGGCTCACACACTGTTGGGTAATTACAAAATTACCTTGAAATTAAGCCTATAACCTGGTCAGCGATGCAATCTTTCATTAAAAAAAAAAACGAATCAAGGAAATCGGATGACGAGTTTCAGAGTACATTCGACACAAAGATTCGTTTTTCACATATAAATATATAGCATATATTTGCACGTAAGTATATGAATATAGATATATTATTATTTTATATATATATAAATATATATAGTATAGATATGTTTAGATTGTTGAATTCTACTTCTCGGAATTAATTATATGTACACGCCGATTGGCAGATCTGTCAGGTATAACGGTAAAAAATGTATGACGATACGTTGAACGGTGTTGATTTGTATACGTTGCAATAAATCGGAACTTGCATTTATAGTATAGATACCTAACGATGTTAGCGATTTAATTTTCAAGGACATTTGTAGTTCATGTAATGTTAAATTTACGTTATTAATACAATCATTTTTTAACGTTTTTTTAGTAAATTTGAAATAAGTATGTAATAATATAACATAAATATTACAACTTTTTGCTCAGTTGGAGACTATAGGTACTGACAATGATACAATTTTTTCTTCACTCACTTTCTGCGTATTAAGTTAAAAAAAAGTTAATTTGTTTATACAACGCTAGCGTACTTAATTTTTTTCCAACCCAAAACTAAATGATAGGATATAGTGTTAATACTTCATACAGTATTTCCATATAAGTAAGATTCGAATGATATACATTTTTAACTTTAAACAATTTACGATACATATTTATTGACATGAAAACGAAATAGACTGAAATAGTGAATAAAATTATAAACAATATAAATTAACTTAACTTACTTCTGAAAATGAAAAATTAACTCGTTAATTTCACGTAAATTAAGAAAGAAATTTAGTAAGTTAACAGTTAAGTTAATGAAAAGCAAAAGTAAATAGTTAAGTTAAAAAGTTAAAATAAAATTAACTTTTAAACTTAATTTTAACTTTTTAACTCGTTAATGCCTTCCTTTACTTATTACTTATTGTAAATCTTAAAAGTATTTGAAATGTATTTGAAATATTTCTGAATAGATGATTTATGTGAGCATCATAATATTATGTATAATATTAATTATTAAGTAAACACATTTTAGATTTGGTAATTTTTCAATAAAATTAAAAAAAAAATTTAAATGATGGATAGTACTTAATAAGTAAAATTATTTAATACTTTAATTTTTTTTCTGAAGGATATTTATTATAAATGATAAACCGAAAAAAAATCACAATAATCACATGGATTTTACACTGTTTTAAACATATTATTATGTTTTATTTGTTTAAATCAATGAAAAAAAATGTTTCAAAAAAATGTTTTAAATTCATGTTCTTAACATAACAACCCTATCAGTTATCTCCGCGGTCCTTGATAATACGGAAAAAAAACACCACAGCCCTGGGAGGAATACGTGGCCCGCAGTTGTATTGACATTCTCCGCCTAGGTACGATACTAGGTTGTATAATTATCAAAGTACGTAACATTGGTCGACGGTTGTGTAAAAATTTGGAATCCCTAAGTAAAACAGAAGAAATGACGGATTTATTTAGGACAGATAAACAGTATTATAATATAATTAATAATAATAGCCCAATCGTGAAATTGAAGATTATATTATTACTTTTTACATAATTGTAAATGCATTTTAAATGGTTTGGCGGACTAAAAAATAATAAGCGAAATATTATATTGCAATATTATACTACATAATATTATGAAAATAAATTAGACAATGAATAAAGAACTTGTGATATTAATTAAATAAAAATAATATAATATTTATATAATTATATCTATAATCACAAAAATTGATTTTGAATAAATTTAATAAATAAAAGTAGGCATACTTGGGTATCATTATACAATATAAGTAGTACGTAGATTTACCGAAAAATACTAATCGTTATTTAACTGTTCTATCTTAAATGTGTGCTTATAAACATTGTCAATTTTTGAATTAAAAAAAAAACTATCACAAGTTTACCTACATTTAAAAAAATTAATATCGGTTCTTAATATGTGGTCCGCGGCCCCCTGAGGTCCCGCAATACTCATATCGGGGGTCTGTGTCAGCATTAACACATAACAAATAACAATAATAGTGACATGAGTGCATATAATTATGGATTATTATTATTTTTTCTTATATAATATATCTTATTTGTTATTATATAAGAGATTGATCTATTTTATTTTTAGAACTCTGATGACGAGATATAATATAATTATATACAATTAAGTATTTACAGTGTTAGATACTATAGGTGTAGATTCTACACATATTAATTTTGTTATTAATATTTACTTATCAGTTTTTATTGTTCATACGAAATGTACAGGCGTGCAGTACTGTAGTTTCGTCAGATAGATCGTACTCATAATATATAGTTTAATATTACATTTTTATAAAAAATGAAGTGTAATAAAAATAATTATAAATATGTATGTTTTGTTATGTCTACTTATGTAGTTAGTAATGTAAAATAATAATTATGATTTTGGTTAAGATAGCATGAGATGTTTTGTAAAGAAAAAGGTATTCAAAAATAAATTGGTAGGGGGGTCCACGATTTCTAAAAATTATTCATCAGGGGTCCGTGATCTACAAAACGTTAAGAATTGCTCATATAATATAATATTATTTATTATTAATAGGTACCTACTGACTTTGGCACCTCAGGACTATGCTTCTGGTTTTTTGGTCTACACGGACAGGTCGCGCGATCAGTAGTACAAGCATTATATTATAATGATCGTTCCTTTGACTCGTGTCAAATTTTGCCGACAGTCCTCACAGTGAACGGCAACAGTGATAAATAATATAATTGTACAAGTATGCATGGCGACGGCATGGCAAGGAACCACCAGCACAAAATATCGGATGAGTATACCAGTCTTGACAATTGTGTTCTTGCACGTGTTTTCGTGTCGGGAAAAAATATACACACCTATACCCTCAACGGCGAAGGATAAAAGTCTTTTGTGTCGTTTGGGTCTTAGACACCGATATAGATAAGACACAGTCAGTGTTCGGACTTATCTAGATAAATTTATCTAGATGAATACCAGCTAGATAATTATTTGTTCATCTTTTATCTTATCTAGATAAATAGTTACAAGATATCTGAACGTCTTAGATAATTTTTTACTAATCTAAATGAATTCATCTTATTTAGATCTTATTTAAATTTTCATATTGATAAAAATCGTGAAATTGAACGAACGCATTTTAAATATTTATACAGATTCTCAAACCAAGTTTATGGTTTATAAATAATGTAATTATTTTTATTTATATGATTATTATTATTATTTTCCTAGTGCCCAACTAAAATATACCCAAATTTAAAACATATTTAAAAAAATGTGTACCTTTTTTTATTTAGATATATTAGAGTTGCATTATCTTTATCTTTATCTAGATAAAAAACTACTTATCTAATCCGAACACTGCACACAGTGACTATATTATGTAGGAACCATGGTAAAAGTACCTATATATAAGTAAATTATATATATATATATAAAGCGCGTTGTGTTGAATTACATTTTTTCCCGCTGTTGTAGCGTTGCTGTTATGGGTACAAAGTGCACGATAATTTTACAAACATTTCGATTTAAAAATATACCGTTTGAATAATAGCGGTGGCCTCACTTGGTAAGCGGGTGGTGTTGCCGATGTCACCCAGTCTCGTTTTAAATTCACTTAGACGTAATGACCATTTTCATCGTTTTCATATTATGTGGATGGGAAATGAGAAAATAATTTTCAGTTATAATTTAAGTTTATTAGATGTTTTAATTTAATATTATGTACGTGGTGTGGGTGTGTGTGTTGTGGACAGTCAAAATGTTTGCCCTTTCTCGTTGGACTTACGACGGGTCATCGAAAACCAAAAATCATCAGAAAAATAATCGTATATTATGCTTTTATAATATTATATTATAATTAAGTCATTTTCTCAATTTTGGACCACCCCCACTCCCGAGACGATTGACCTACGCGGCTTGGATACCGACACGGTTGGACACTCTTATATTATTATATAATTCAAAATATGGTTAATGGCTAAAGAAGTTCAAGGAAAGTAAAAGATACATTTTCCCTTTAAATGTCAACGTTATACAAGTCATATTTCAAAATATAAGTTGAAGAATCGACTACAACACCGCATGAACTATACCAATGAGCTGAATCAAATACATGATTATATAAGTATTATTTACATAAATGAGGTACCTATATTAAAAATGTAAAAATTATATTATATATTATAATATGTACATAATTATTTTCTAAGTGATATCTGTATTGTAAAGAATTTAGTTAATCAGTTATATATTATATAGTAATTAGACTCACATCTCTGTTGAATATGATTTCAAAATAATTGTTTTATCAACTTTTATGTAAGTATACCTAACATAATAACTATATACATTTCAAATATTTTTTTCAGATTATTATAATCGTAAGCAACTATAAAATGAAAATGAAAAATACTCATTCTCTCAGTTATATCGTGTGTACCTATAAACCCGGAATAAAATTACGTGTATATATCGTATACCTACCGAGTACGATTGGTAAATCCTAGTTTTAACTAGTAAAACCTAGCTTTGTCATTTCGGCTGCCTAATCATAAAACACAGTAAGCGACATTATTATCAAATTACGTTTTTTTCGTTAATTTTGTTCCAAATATGTTGTGTTCAGACTTTGGTTAAAGCTAAAGAAATATATCTTTAATATTGAAACATTTGTTAGGTGTCCATAATAAGTTTTTTTTGAGTTACAAATTTCGAATTTTTTGTTACTGCAGATCATTATATAAATTTATACTGTATATTATATTGAGTAAGTACTTATACTACAAATTATAGTAATTTTTAATGAAAAGTTATGAATTAACACCCATACCTAAATATGATGACCTCTTAGGGTCTAATACAATCGTGTATTAACAGCAGTAATTTTTTTTTATTTTTAGCATATTTAAATCCACTCTCTAATAATAAAATGTAGTTACTATATTATACTGCGCCTTATATAACAACTGAATCTACGTTAGACCCAAAATTTAATATAATATTGTTCATAACGGTATAAATTCCAAATACATTTTATTATATTGTGTTGTACAGAATGGCAAATTTGCATTTAGGAGCATATATGAGTACATTTTGCGTTGTTAGTTTTAATGCTAGCTATACTATAAACAATATTATTATGTGCTCTACAAATGTTATTTTTTTCGTTTATTCAATATTTTAAAGCGAGCTAGGTATGAGAATTATGTTCAATTTTTTTAAATGACGCACATGAATTCAAAATCCTTTATACGAGAATACCTCTTTCCCCCTATATATACATTCAAGTTTGAAATATTAAAACTAATTACATAAAATGGATTCCACTATAACAACCTACGCATAGGTATTAAATATTTCTAAAATACAAATAAGTACTTTTTATATTATTATATAGTAGTACGTGTCAGGTTTGTAGGTATCTGGTATATGATATATTAATACGAAAATACGAAAAATCATGTGAAATGAAAATAGAAGCCGACTCATCAACTTTTACACTTTATTTGTACTATACAAATTACAAAGTATAGTTAACTATACCTACAACTGACTGTATTTTGATATTATACGGCGTATGCCTGTTGCTGGTATTGAAAACACTGCAAATTGGTTGATGACGACTTATTTGTATTTGTCCCAGGGCTTGCAATAACAACATTATATTTGACAAAAAACTATTGCAATTAGTGATCGTAATTATAACGGAAAGCGATAATCAAAAATGCGATAGTCAAAAATAATTAAATACCTCAAAATAAAACGATTAGCAAAATATTTTTATATCATAATTTATAGAATATCATTGAACAAAAAATAACGCAAAACGAAATATTTTAAAATCTATTTATTTAAAAGGTCTATTGGTTTCATGGAAACAATTATTTCTTGCAAATAATCTAAGAATTGATTATAATATTATATTCCGAAACCAGGACATTACCTACACACATAAGTTATTATTTTTTAATTCAATAGATATTTTAAATACCGATAAATGCAAAACTTGTATAACGTTTTAGTTCTAAATAACGATAAGCACAAAGCTTGGATAACGTTTTAATTATGTACAACGATAAATACAAAACTTGGTTAGGTAACGTTTTAATTCTGAATAATAATAAACGCAAAAGTTGGATTTTTTTTTTTAATGTAAGCCCTGATTCGTTCACAACATATTTTTTATTGGTCACACAGTCAAAATATTTTTCTGCTTTGTACCTATATTATCTATACATGGTAGTATGGTAATGGCAATAACTGCAACATATTTGGAACAAAATGAACGAAAAAAACGTAATTTGATAATAATGTCGCTTACTGTGTTTTATGATTAGGCAGCCGAAATCCGTTTTATGTTATTTACAATTAAAACGCTATTCAACTTTTGCGTTTATTATTATTCAGAATTAAAACGTTACCTAACCAAGTTTTGTATTTATCGTTGTACATAATTAAAACGTTATCCAAGCGTTGTGCTTATCGTTATTTAGAACTAAAACGTTATACAAGTTTTGCATTTATCGGTATTTAAAATATCTATTGAATTAAAAAATAATAACTTATGTGTGTAGGTAATGTCCTGGTTTCGGAATATAATATTATAATCAATTCTTAGATTATTTGCAAGAAATAATTGTTTCCATGAAACCAATAGAACTTTTAAATAAATAGATTTTAAAATATTTCGTTTTGCGTTATTTTTTGTTCAATGATATTCTATAAATTATAATATAAAAATATTTTGCTAATCGTTTTATTTTGAGGTATTTAATTATTTTTGACTATCGCATTTTTGATTATCGCTTTCCGTTATAATTACGATCACTAATTGCAATAGTTTTTTGTCAAATATAACGTTATTATTGCAAGCCCTGGGACAAATACAAATAAGTCAATTATATTATAGTCTTATTTCCTATAGAAATTTGGTTTTCGTTTCGAAGGTTAATATAATATATTACTATTGTCAATACAGCACGCACGAGTACCTACAAATACAACACAATATACGCGTTTATTTGCTGCACGTTTCCAAAATACCCAAACGAACGATAAATTACGATAAATTCCGACGTTTTGCACTATAGTGGAATGCTTATAATACAATATAGGTATTCTATAACCGTCACCAGAGTCGACCTTTTCTTATTTCACAATCGTCTCCACACGAATATCATTTTATTTATTAAGCCTGTTTCCGGCTGCACTCGTCTACGGTGACCCTAGAATCCATAAAGCCTATATACACTGCTTTTTTTGAACAATTAAAAGAAACCACCTCGTCCGCCTTGTGTGGTCCCCATATGGGGGATACAAATAAATACAAATAAAAACAGTCAAAATTTAAAATATACAAAAAATGTCAATAGGTATATGTCACAATATTACATGCAATAACGATCACACTACATACGATTTACATACGTAATACACGTACTAAACTAAATTATTGTACAATTCAATCGAATTTTCTGTATCTTTTTCCGTAACGTCATATTTTTGTCGTTATAATCGATAAGATTATAATTTGTCACCCGGTACTCAATGTAGATAAGGTTCTCATACAACCAAGGTAAAAACCAATGGAACTTTTATTTTTATTTAATAAGAATATAATATAGTACTCACTACTCGTGCTACAGACTATACTGACTATAGAGTATACAGTATAATATACTCGTACTATCATCTACGACCTACGTCTATCACATCAAATTAGTTATTACCTGTATATATTTATGATTCCATTTATAAAACAATAGTAATAATGAATACGAAATTAAATATATTATTTCATATATCAACGTGTTTTTCATATAAATAAATAATACATATCTTTTTTATATATAAAATAGCAATAAATAATGAATGATATAAAATATATATTTAAATTTTTAAATAATACAAAATGTTTTTTTATTATTTGCCAGACATGAAATAGACATTTATTTGAATGCCTAGTCATTTAACTAAATGTCTAGGCGGATAGTGAAATTACATAGACATTAAATTCTTTGACTATATGCCTACGAAATATACACCACGTCTTTTGAATAATTAAAATAAAACAACTCGTCCAACTTGTAAGGACCGTCTTGGAAACGTACTTTTACTATTAGAGTTATTTATTAAATTATAAGTATCATGTAGTCGACATTATCTTGTAGGTATTTGATTATATCGGTCGGTACTTACATAATTTATATTATGCTCGTTAACGTCGACACTCGATAAATATTCGAATTACAATAATAATTTATCGGCATTTCTTACTACCTGTCGTCTTATCAACGGCCTATAACCTCTGATGATTATTAGAACGTTTGACATCCGTGGCGATCGCGTAATAAAGTAATATTATATGGGCAACAGCATAGTGTTATACACATATTAGT
Source organism: Metopolophium dirhodum (assembly GCF_019925205.1). Lineage (NCBI taxonomy): Eukaryota > Metazoa > Arthropoda > Insecta > Hemiptera > Aphididae > Metopolophium > Metopolophium dirhodum. The sequence continues at coordinate 27,362,563 of NC_083560.1, forward strand.
TTTCGATTAAGATTAAAGATTAGAGCGCGGATCTCTATATACTAAAAAATATCAAAATAATTCGGAAATATTATATCATGATGTCAAAGTCATGAAATTATGAAAGAAAAAAAATTTTGAATTGGTAATACCTGTTTTGGTAAAAAAGAAACGTAATTTATAATTGATAATTATTATTAATAAAAATTGCATATAAATGTATATTGATTATTGGGCCATAAGGTATTAAAATAATTTAAAACAAATTAAATAAATTATAATTTATTAGGATTCTACCAAAGATGTGAATAGGAAAAATATATGATTGCATGAAAATCAGCGCTCCATTAATAATTATAAACATATAATTATTATTGTCATTAACAGGGCTCGGGACTTATATCACTTAAAATAATTAAAATAGGCACTTTAAAAGCGGTCAAAAACATCATTATAAGCACTCAAATAAGCATTTAAAAAACTTGAATTCAAGCAAATATATTTCATCAAAAAAAAAATGAATTAATTAAATCTTACGGTCTTTACTGCACTAAATGATTTAATTTTAATTCTATCAAAAAGTACTTTGCAGTAAAAAAAAAACCATTAAAAAGTAGAAAAACTGGTGAAAAAAGCACTTTAAAATTTTATAATTGAACGTGTCGTAACACGAATACACTTCCATAGCACTCCGATACATTTTAAGTCAATCCATAAAAATAAGCAAATACTTTAAGTCCCGAGCCCTGGTCATTAAGTATAGATAACTAGTGGGGTATCAAACTTATACGATATACATATTATAGTTTAATATGGTTAAACGTACTACACGTCTACGTCATGTGTCGTACGAGTACGAATACATGGTAACTGTATACGGTTACAACTGGTAACAATATTGGTTTAAAAGTTGAGCTGTAGTTAATTCTTGGTTTACTCGGTTGCCACTTGGTTATTCTATGATACCAAAAAAGATAAATACTAATCACGATGCGATTTAGTCGACACGACACACGACGTAGCTGTGAATGCGACATTACTACCACAGGTCACTACTCTGGCTCAGGGATCATCAATTATGATTTTAGGAGGGCCGCATTGGGAATTTCGATAATTTTCGGTTACCATTAAAATATTTAAAGCAAATATTTTTAACACATTCTATTACAATGCAAAAGTAACATATTTTAGTGGTGTTGATAATAATAAATACAATAATAGTTAGTTACTCAATTACATTTAATTAATTAAAATAAATTATAAATTTATAATAATTATAATATAAATACAAAATTGGGTTAAAATTAGTAGGAAAAATGACAGGTCTTGCTCTCGACTAACTGCTTGAAATGTTGTGTATGATTCGTGCATGCTATATTCATGCACTTAGTATTTTATATGCAGGCACTCAATAAATCAGTACGATTAAAACAGTAAACACTCGTAAACATTTAAGGTAGTTAAGTACTGAGTAACTTTTTATGGTTCTACCTAACCGTAGCATACTACACCAACGAAGTATAGAGCCGTAGGTAGCATATACTGCACGATTACCGAAAATATTTTCAAAAACATTGATAATTTTTTAGCAAGGCGAGTGTCCTGTACTCCTGTGTTAAATGAATCTCTCGGTATATACATAATTGTATACCCACCTGCTCCTTGCAACTATCAGCCTTAGGTACCCCTGCACCGCCACTGGTGGCAGTCGCATTATATTCTGGATAATAAATCATTATTATTATTTTTATTATTCTATACCCACATGTAGGCACAGTTCTGAAAGTGCCATCGGAGATGCAATCTCCTCAAGATTTATGGGCGTCACCGTTTTTGACCAAAATGCACCCTTCCCTTTTCGGACAGTTTTCTTTAAAATTTACAATAATTATAACCACAGAACTTTATAGGTATACGCGTATAAATGTATAAATGACACACCCACCGGTTAATAATATGCCTACCTAATATAATACGACGATCTCGCTGCAGCCGGATACTCGATGGACCGCGGCTCCGATCGCAATGCGCACGTGAGCATCTTGACTCTAAAGAGAGATAGAGAGAGAGAGTGAGAGAAGTGTTGTTGAAGCTGTTCCGATTATAAAATATAACATTATAATATTATATTATACCATACGAATACGATATAATATTATATACCTTCTATAACATAATATTATATCAAGCAGGTCCTTTTTTTTTCCGAAATTCGAATAAATAAAAATAATATACTTAATAATTTATTGTTGCAAAACATTTCGACCGTTCGTTACCCACACGCACATATTATACACACCGATAACGTGTCTATGAAAAATACATTCCAATATATTAATATCATAATTATTATTATTTTAATCCCTCATCACCGATAACGTGTGTGTCGGTTTTTCGTCCAAAACTAAATCCCACAGGCCCACATTTATAATATAATTTACTGTTACATCACGAACAATACGGACAGGTCGAATAAAAGACGGAAGAAAATAAATGCCCGTCGCCAGTTTACCTGCAACTCGACGGTTCCGGAAAAGGGTACAACACGATTGCGAACGTTTTACCTTTTTTATAACACGATTGCGAACGAATGACACTTATCAGAGAATTTGTTTTTTTAGCCGAAAAAACGAACGATTGCGAACGGTTTTATAGACTACGTTGCCAAGTTTATATTTCTGAATATCTTTTGTTCGGGAGTTCAATTAAAACATTTTTTTTTTTTTTTTTTAAATATAAACTATTGGTATTTATAATACAATTAAGACAACAACTCTTCGTTACAAACTAAAATAAAATTATACAAAATAATAAGTAATGTTTAAAATGTTGATTAATTAAAACTGTTTTCGTTGTATAAATATTAATAATACTGTTACTAAATGTACGTGTTCATTTTACGTTGGAAACTTAAAAATAAATAAAATAATACATACATACATAGATCTGAGTTCTGAATGAAAAAATAATATTATACATAATAATACACTCAATATAATAGTTTTTAAAAAAATTTTTCTACATTTTTACTTTTTTTTAAATTTTTTCCCTGGTAGGAATTTCCAGTTTTTCTTAAATATAAAATTAGATCTTTGTGTACTTTATAATCATTATAATTTTGTAAAGTTGATTCAATTAGAAGTTTATCTTTTTTGGCCATAGGCTTATGTACATTGTTTTTAATAGAATTATTATTGTCAAAGTTTGAGCTTGTGTTTCTTATAAAACTGATATAACTACGTGTGTTGGAGGATGGGGGCTATAAAACTGACCATTGTACGTCCTGTGAAAATCCTTATATTACTATATGATTATTTTTCAAATTTTAAAAATTTTAAAAATTTGTTATTGGCACCAAATCTGACAACACCGCATGATTAAAGGCAGGTAAAAACGTTCGCAATCGTGTTACCGGAAAAGGTCCGTTCGCAATCGTTCCATTCGCAATCGTATATTACCCCCGGAAAATACGTCCCACGCTCAGCGTTTGGACCGCATTTTGTGCGTATTTTTATATCATTTCAATGACATATATTATTTATTTTTTTTTTATTAAGAAGAAACCCGCGGCTACATATTGGCTATTGGGATATAAATTATTTAACATGTTAAACTTAATTCTAATGGTTAAATATAAATAAATATTGTCAATTTACAATTTATGAGGAATGACCAGTTTAATATCACGCTTTTCATTTTTGGGCACAAATTCCATGCGCGGCGGCATCGAAATTACTGATTAAAGACAAAGGCCCCTAGGCTGCCTATTTCAAGTGCCCTTATGAAAAGCCAGTTTGTGGCTTCCGTACGCGCTGACGGCTCCGACGCTCCGTGCCGGTTGCCGTTGGCTTGGTGCTATACGGTGGAGGGTTTATCGTCGTGGGGTGGAGGAGCGGAGGTCGCGGTTCTATTGTGGTGACGTTCAGTTGTGGGGTGTGGTGGAGAAGTGTCGAGGTGACCGTTGTATTGCGGCCCGAATTTTATGTTTATGAGTTATGTTTGTAGAGAAGCGTCGTTCACAAAATACTACAATATTTTTCTATACATTTGGGAATATTATAACCACCGCCGCCGGAAGTTAAAGGGTTATCGATAACCACACATTTAAACACACACACACAGACAATATGCTCTTATCAATATTATGTACATCTATGGATATACTATGAATTGTCTATAATGCTACTTGCGATGTTTTATAATTATTATTTTTCTCATCGCTCATGCATCACGCACCACCAAACAATATTATATAGGTACGATACACCTATGTCGGGCACGTGGAATAATAAATACGATATTACCTATCTACGTATTTGACCGAAAAAATGTGACATTACTAAACAATAAATATTAATAGTGGCTTGGCACGTCGCAGTGGCTGAAATCAACTAGCGATATATGTATATAGCTATAGGTATGTAGGTAAATTATTATTAATAATTATAAAATAAAATTGTTCTCAATTTTATATCACGAAAAATTACTATAAATAAAGAACTATGTTTGCCAACAATTTTGTTTGTTTGTTTTTTGTTTTTTGAGCATTTTAGATTACTTTTTTTAATTATTTAAGTATTTAAAAAGGTAGTAATAAGAAAAAATATTTAGCTTTTGTAAATTAGGTATTTCAGTTATAACCTATTTACGTGGGACATTATAATAATTTTCAATACTTTTTTTTTTAATATTTATTTGAAGTAATCTACAATCTATGTTCTTAGTATAATAAGTAGGTTTGATAAGTGACAAGTAAGAATGATATGAATAATAAGATTAGGGAAGATACCCAGAACAAAGTGGACAGCAATTTTCAATAATTAGCTATAAAAGTTGAACACTTTATACATTTTTACTGCAAGGCTGGGCAAGTTAATGATTTTTTTTTAACTCAGCTAAGTTGAGTTAATATGCACCAATCACAAAAAGTTAAAAGTTAATTTAACTATTGGTTAACTCAGTTAAGTTAAAAGTTAAAATACACTTTTTGTTAACTTTTCAAAAGTTAAAAAAAAGTTATTTTGTTTATACAACGGCAGTGTACTGTAAATGCTTACAAAAAAATTGTGCCTGTATATTTTTAATATCTTTAAACTGCTATTGTAACAATATAGTAGGAAAATTGCATTCAATTTCCACGCATTTTTTTTTTTTTTATTTATATTGACCTTAAAAATGCCATAAATATTTTTATATACAAATTGTAATTTATAAATGAGATATAATTATTATTTTATTAAAAAAAATTGAATATAGGAGAGCGGTGCATTTGAAATAGTTTCGAGTACCTACCTATATTGTGACTCGAATAATACATTATGCTCTTCGAACTGTAGACTGCCGAACTGGGGGCGCATACGCTATATATATGTCATATAATTGTTATATATTTCGTGAAAAGAAGATCGTCGTTCGCTGTACGTGTACAAGATAATATAATATATTTTAGGCTTTCCACTCGCATAGTATGTATTGTTATAATATCACAATATACTTTCAGTCCCTATACAATAATATCGCTTTATTGTCATCTCGTACTGGCATCATTCGGTCGGTCCACTTGTATATAGGTAGGTACCTAACGACGCGTTTTTTTCGTTAGAATAATGCTCTCCCCGAACAGTATATTATCGTGAAAGATATTCGATAAATTATTGTCTTGAACTCGGTGGTACAGCGATCTCATTTTGTACCTACGCGACAATGTGGCGTCGGAGGGCAGTTTTTTTCTTTATTTATAGAAATGAGACATACATAATACAAAATAAATACTCGACTCGACACGGTTCCATCCGTTTCGCCAACGAATATATTGTGTGCATTATTTTCTGTTTCAGGCTTTCATGTCGATTCAATATACATCTATTATTATACCTACACTAAATACATCACTTGACCGAATTTATAATATTATTACGGTATGTGTGGTCTACAGGTTTTGGACGATACGCGTTTTGTAAACGCTGACAGACTTCTATTATCATATTACCTAATACTAGCAGAATAACCTGGCGTTGCCCCGGAAAAAAATTGTGAATTATTGACTCCTTTTGGTTATAATCTGCTGTGCAAAAAATCATATTATATATACATTTTTAGATATCCCGCGTGGCGTTGCCCGTTGGACTCGCTTATGGTTATATGAACAGTACCAATATTATCAGGTAAACCTATGAATAATATTGATTCTGAGAGTCGAAATTAAGACGTTTTTTCTAGTGCTACAAATCGAGTAGACGCTCAGCTTTAAACGCAAACATGAACATTTTTTAATATTTAAAATTTGATATTTATTATCATACTAAGCTATAAATATTTACAGCATTATTATAACCGTGCAAAACTATTTAAAAAAAAAATAACGCGGTTTAATTATCTATCTATCTATACTTTCCAACGTATTTGAATACTAATCTGCTATGTTTTTTACTAGGACTTTAAAACATATTATATGCAATCGCATAACTCCCTAAGTCCCCTTACTTTGATTATATATTATACTATTATGGTATGAAGTTTAATTGTGTGTATCACAACTACTCGGCTATGCGTGTCGTATATTATGTTGTAATGTTGACGATTAAGTCATTGGCTAGCGTAGTGACCAGTTTTTGGACCAATGGGTGCAAAACAATATTGACACTCAGCCACTCCCCACTCTCCCTCAAAAACTTTACCAAATTATGTCTGATATAATAATATTATCGTAACACACGACAATTGTCGACGTAATAATCGTGACCTTTTCAAATATTATGATATTGTGATGGCAACGGTGGTAGTGATTAGATCTAACCATAGGCATACAATATGAGAGGCTGAGGGTGACATAGCCCCCCCCCCCCCCCCCCCGAATATTTTTTTAGGTACATTTAGAAGCTAGAATATATTTCGTGTACCCGAAACATTATAAGTTATATCCTCGCCCTCCTTCCAACCGTTAAAAATGAATCACTATAATTTAGTCATAGGTCTTTATACTGTACGCCGGAAAGAAAAGCTAATTTACCAATTCTCCAATATTTACGATTTAATATTAAACTTTTGGTGCAGGCTTGACGAAAAAAATTAATTCTTGTCGTATTACGTCAACCGCACACATATCGTCTATACCTCGCATCTACCTAGTTATTTTCGCTCACGAATCACAATCAGCAGTGACGGTTAAACTTAATCCTAATCAAAGTTGTTAATTATTAGGTCAACTGTCAAGAAAAAAAAATAAATTAAATTATCATTCAGTGGGAAGGAAATACTATACGTTTTTGGAGTAAAATTGACTTATTCAAATTGTTAGATATAGGTATATATAGGTAATTAATACTAATTATATTATTGGCAGAACGATGGTAGCGTCTGAAAAATGATATAAACGACCCATTTGAACATTTTCCAAGAGACTTTAAACCATACTTTAACACATATTCTTTGATAATCATTTTTATCTTTTTAAATGATTATAATATTTCTTATGTATAAATTAAAATAAAGTATCATAATAATTATGAATTATTATAATTGGATAATTAGATAACAGCGTGCTATTAGTATTCATTGTGTATAATTTAATGATACGTTTTAGGTACGTACTAGATAATAATATTTAAAGACATATGTACAAATTTTATTATTATTATTAAATATAATATTATAATTTCTACATTTTGTAACGTCTTATGTATGTTGGGTTCATTTGTTTGCGTATAAATTCAATATACATATTTTATACTGTTTGGAATATTATATGCACTGTTACATCACGAACAATACGGACAGGTCGAATAAAAGACGGAAGAAAATAAATGTCCGTCGCCAGTTTACCTGCAACTCGACGGTTCCGGAAAATACGTCCCACGCTCAGCGTTTGGACCGCATTTCGTGCGTATTTTTATATCATTTTAATGACATATATTATTTATTTATTTTTATTAAGAAGAAACCCGCGGCTACATATTGGCTATTGGGATATAAATTATTTTACATGTTATACTTAATTCTAATGGTTAAATATAAATAAATATTGTCAATTTGTAACGGAGCCACCGGTGGTGAAACTCCGTCACGCTAAAGAAATTATACACTCGGTTGATTTCGAGTAATCAGTGTCTTTATTATTTTACATATATAAATAATGTTATATAAGGTTTGGAGATGATGGTTCACGTCCGCGTGACCGCATGGAATGGTTCACGGGGTTGTGACCAACTTGACAATAAGGGAATGAGTCGGTTACAATCAGGGAAGATCCGGGTAGATACGTCCGGCCCGCTCAAATAAGTGGCGTTGGCTCGTATACCCGGACGGGCAGCGTGGCCTATGCAGGCGCGCTCGGGGGGATTTATCCGTGAGTTCTATGAGTGTTGAACACGGGTCCGGGTTTATGGAATCCCGCGACACGGATCACTTGGCGTGGCTGAATCCTCCGTGTGTCCGGCGAATCTTCGTAGTCCTCGGTCCCCGTACGGAATGTGAGCGGCAGCGTGGGTCGATTATGCGCGTTCGTATTATTCGTTTCGGTCGTTGTATCTAGTCCTCGATCCTCGTACAGAATGTGAGCGGCACCATGGATCGATTATGCGCGTCCGTATTATCCGTATCTATTCCTCGGTTGGTCGGGTGGCTTCTTGGATCTCGCTGGTCTCGTCGTCGTCTCCTTCCTCAGGTTAGTCGCTCCGGCGTGGCAGTGGGTGTCCTCCGTTTTTCCAGTGACAGCAGCTATGAATTTTGGTTGAGCTTGATGTCTGAAAGATTGGAGAATAACTGGTACCAATCTTTGCTTTGCTTTGCTTTGAAAGGGATGGCTATGCCGTTTACTATTCCAGGCTTATGCCTCTACTAGTGGTTGGAAATTAAGAAGAAATGGTTAGATTTATTGGTCTGCCCAAGAGAGTGGGTAGGGTTTCAATTTACGTTTAGTATTTTGGGGAGGGTGTGTTTTACCTAGAAGTCGGATGTGAGTATGATTCGAGAAAGAATTTTTGTAGAACATTGATTTGGTTTGGGAACGAATGGAGGTTTGAATAGATTTGAAATTTGTCGATTTTAGAAGGACCGAATTTCTAACGATAGTGGGCATACGCGTTATGGTGCGTATGCCGATGTTTTGGACGGATTCGATTTGGTTCCATTGAGAGGGTCCTATAAAGGGTGCCCAAGAAGAGCCAGCGTACGTTAGGATTGGTGAGACGTAAAGTTTTAGTATGTTAAGTTTCGTTGTCGTTGGGACGGGGCTAGTGCGATTTAGTATGGGGTAAAGCAAACCTCGGATACGGGTAGCCTTTTTGGTGATGTTTTGAATATATTTGCCGAAATTGAGTTTGCGCCCGATGGTGACGCCGAGGTATTTTGCTTTGTCGGACCAGTTAATGGAGTGGTTGTCGAGTAGTAGTGGTGGTACGTGGGTGGTATTTGAGTGTCCGAAAATGATACCTACAGTTTTGGTCGCGTTTATTTTGATTCGCCATCGGTGAAACCATGTGGTTGCAAGGTTAAGTTGGTGTTGTAACTGTATGGCTGCTCGTTTTTGGTTGTGGTCGTAAGTAAAGAACATCGTGTCGTCGGCGAATAACGAGAGATGAGCTTTTGAAGTCGTCGGAATGTCGTTTATGTAGGTCAAGTAGAGAGTTGGTGATAGGCAGGATCTTTGAGGGACGCCTGCGAGAATGTGTCTGGTGGACGAGAAAGAGTCTTCGATTTTAGCGATAAAAGTGCGGTCGGTGAGAAAGGATTCGATGATTTTAATGATTTCGGTCGGGATGTTGAGTTGAGAAAGTTTGTAAAGGAGTCCGGCGTGCCAGACTCTGTCGAAAGCTTTCTCCACATCAAGAAATATAGAAGCGGTGTTTATGTTGTTGTTAAAGTTCTGGCTGAGTTGGTGAGTGAGTTTGGTCAGTTGGTGGGTAGTAGAGTGTTCGGGTCTGAAGGCAAACTGTTCTGGGCGGATTTTGTCACGGAGTATGTTTTACAGGTGAGTGAGTATGAGTCGTTCGTAGATTTTTGATAGGGAGGAAAGTAGAGCGATTGGGCGGTAGTTTACGGGTAGTTTGTGGTCTTTGCCTGGTTTGGGAATGGAAATTATGACTGCTTTTTTCCAGGCAAGTGGAAAGTAGCAGATTCTGAAGGAGCTGTTTATAATTTGCGTTAGGGATAGTAAGATATTGTTGGGAAGAAATTTAAGAGCCGTGTTGGTGATGAGATCATCGCCTGGGGCTTTCTTCTTGCGAAGGTTGCTTATGATTTTTTGAACGGTGCCGGGGGGTGGTGAACAGGTTAGATTTTATAGTATTGTGGTTTTGTAGTGAATGGTAGTACGCGGTCACTTTTGGTATGTCGGGACCGGGGTTGGTTTGGAATTGTTGTTCGAGAGAGTCCGCTATCAGCTCTGCTCGGTCTTTGGCCGGAAAGACAAGACCATTTGGCCCGGTCAGAGGGTGAGAAGGTGGACGTTTATGAAGGAGGCATTTGTTGAGTTTGTAAATTGAGTTGTCTTGTTGGTCAAGAGAGTTTAGGAAGGTGTCCCATTGGTCAGTTTTGTGAGTTAGAAGTAAGGTACGAATTAGTGCGATTTTGGCGTTTAGTTGGCGTTTAACGGTTGGGTCACGGTTTCTCTGCCATAGACGGCGTAGTTGGTTTTTTCCAGTTATTTCTAGTTTTATGTAGTCGGGAAGTAAGAGGGACGAGTTTTTGAGTTTAGGAGTAAATACGCTAGCTTCGATAGCGTGTTGCAGGTTTTTGGTCAGACAATCGACTGCTAGGTCAATTGAATGTTTGTCATTTGTCGGTGGTACGGGAGAGTTTGGTAAGTTGGTAAGGATCGTTTTGTATTATGTCTAGTTAATGAAGCGGTTAGTAGTAGGAGGATACGATGAGATCGGAGTACATAGAGTCTCAAGAAGTATAGGGTTATGGTCGGAAGATAGTTCGTTGAGGTTTTCGATTTGGGTCGGGTATGGTAGACGTGCGAGGGCGATGTCGAGTACGTCGGGTCTGTGACGGGTGTAAGTGGGAAAATGTGTGGGGGAAGAGGGGGGCAGTAATGACATAGTCCGATTGTTGAACGTGATCAAAGAGAACACGGCCGGCTGCGTTTGTTGAGTGGCTGTACCACAGTGGGTGTTTGGCGTTGAAATCGCCTGCCGATATTTGCCATTCCGCGCTTTGGGTAAGTAAGTCTAAGTCAAGTGTCGAGAGAGTGGCGCCAGGTGGTTTGTATACCGCAGATACAAGTATTTCATGGTTGTTAAGTTTGATAAGGACTGAAGAGGTTTGAATGGTTGTGTTAAGAGTCATAGGTTGGTGGACGATGCGACGGTGAATAAGGACGGCCGTGCCGCCGTGAGGGGGCGAGCCCCGGGTAGTCGGTAGGTCGTTCCTGTACGTGAAGTAATTTGGAATGTGAAGGTTGGTGGAGGGAGATAGACAAGTTTCGTTAAGTAAGATTATGTCGGTTTTTAGTTGGAGCGCGAGAGCTGTTAGTTCATTAAGTTTGTGTGTAATACCGTTGGAGTTCCAAAACAGGATTTTTAAGTTATTCATTGGGAGGCGTGAGAATTGTCAGGAATGCTTTTATGGTCGTTTCCATCAGTGTTTTGGGGTCCTGGTTGGTTGCCAGGGCAGTCAGTAGGTTGGTCAGGAGGTTTAGAATCAGGGACAGGTTGATTTGTGGTGCTTGGGGAGTGGTGGAGGGGGGAGCTGCTCCGGCAGTTGCAGTAGCGTAGGACAGGGTGGTCCTAGGTGCAGGTGGGGGAGGTGGTGTTTTTTGAATAGGAAGGGTTTTGTTTGGTTTTGGGATGGTTTGGGCCTGAGTTTGTGGTTTTGGTTGGTTTTGAGCCAGTAAGTGGCGGCAACCTCGGAAATTTGCGGTATGTGATCCGCCGCAGTTGCAGCATGTGGGGGCTTGTTCGCGGGTTTTTTGGCAGTCGCTAGCCAAGTGGTTACCTGCACATTTCACACATCTAGGTGGGTGATCGCAGTTGCGTGAACCGTGGCCGAAGCGTTGGCACGAAAACAATTGGGCTGGGCCGGAGGGTTTGAGGGGTTCAACTGAGATTTCCAAGTAGAATAAGTTGGTAAGGAGAAATATATCCTTGGCAGTCGGGTTGGCAGCGATATGCACGAGACATAAAGGCATTGGTTTATCTGGGGTGCCAAAGCGGCGGACGAATTTTACGGAATAACCCAGGGACTCGAGTTCGTCCTTGAGTTCGTCAGAAGTTATGTCATTAGGTATTCCCTTCAGAACTACCTTGATGGATCGTTCTTCGGGGAGTGAAAAGGTGTGGAATTCGATACCATGATGCAGTAGAGTTTTTTGGATTAGCCAGAAAAGGGTCGCATCAGAAGTTTGGACGGTGACTTGGCCGTTGGAGGACGATTTGGCGGTTAGATAGGTAGGGGCAAGGTTTGGGAGGGCGTAGATCACGGGAGCGATCTTCCGCCAGGAGCCGGAGCTTAGCATGATTGGTGGTGGTCTGGCGGATGTAGGTTTAGTCGGAGTTTTTGGTGTGTTTGGTGCGGAGTTGGTTTGATTTAGTGTGGAGGTTATTTGGTTTAGTGTGTAGGAGGTTTGGTTTTGTACGGAGGTGGTCTGATTTTGTGCGGAGCTATTTGTTTGGTTTGGTTTAAGTACGGAAGTTGATTTAATAGATGTCTCAGAGGACGCAGAGGACAGCGAGTGGTTTGTAGAAAGGCTACAGTCAGAGAGAGAGTCCAAAGTTTCGGATTTGGAACTTTTCGATGGCGTGGGAGAGGGAGGAGCAGAACGTTGTCGTGATATTTTAAGTAAGTGGTTGGTAGGGGGATTACCCCCTTTGCGTTTTTTGCCCATGAGTGATGGGCGTGGGTGTGTTTATAGGGTGGGGATGCTGTGGCTATGTGAGGGTGCGGCCCCACGACAGCTAAAACGGAGGGACGTCGCTTTCGCAACGGCTTACTTGTGGGCGCTGGTGCCCTGTTGAAGAGCGGTGAAAACGGCTGTTTTGAGTTGAAGGTTCGTGGTGTGAACCGTGGGCGCAGGAGCCCTGTTGAAGCAGTGAGAACGGCTGTTTTGTGGTTGTAGGTTGTGGTGTGAACCGTGGGCAATGTTGCCCTGTTGAAGTCTTGAGAACGGCAGGCTGCAGAGTATAGTTGGCAGGGGACGTCTTAACAGGATAACTGTTGGCTGGATAATCTGGTACCAATCTTTGCTTTGCTTTGCTTTGGGAGGGGTGGCTATGCCGTTTACTATTCCAGGCTTGTGCCTCTACTAGTGGATGGATTTTGGGGTTGATTGGTAGGTTCAGTTATGTTAGTCAGTCCAATTTAATGGGTATGGTTTGAGTAAACGTTTGGTGGTTGGAGAGGAGTGGGTTTTACCTAAGAGGCGGATATGATCGTATTCGGAAAAAGAGTTTTTGTAGAACATTGTTTTTGATTGAGAGCAAATGGAATTTTGGATAGATTTGAAGTTGGCTGATTATAAAAGGGCCGAGTTTCTAACGATAGTGGGCATACCGGTTATCGTGCGTATGCCGATGTTTTGGACGGATTCAATACGTCTCCAATGGGAGGGGCCGATAAAGGGTGCCCAGGAAGAGCCAGCATAGGTAAGTATAGGGGTCACGTAGAGTTTAAGTATGTTAAGTTTTGTTTTCAGCGGAACGGGACTAGTACGGTTAAGTAAGGGGTAAAGCATACCACGGACGCGGGTAGCTTTTTTGGTTACGTCTCGAATGTGTTGGTTGAATGTAAGTTTACGTCCAATCGTGACGCCTAAGTATTTGGCCTGTTTTGACCAGTTAACGGGTTGGTTATCGATGGTTAGAGGTGGAATGTGGGTTGTATTAGAACGCCCGAAGAGGACGCCTACTGTTTTGGTCGGGTTTATTTTGATTCGCCACCTGTGGAACCAGTTGGACGCGAGGTTGAGTTGGTGTTGTAGTTGTATGGTTGCACGTTTGGGGTTTTTATTACTAGTAAAGAACATCGTGTCGTCAGCGAAGAGTGAGAGGTTGGCTTTAGGAGTCGTTGGAATGTCGTTAATGTACGTCAAGTATAGCGTCGGTGAGAGACAGGAGCCCTGAGGGACTCCTGCGAGTACGTGTCTGGTAGTAGAGAAGGAGTGTTCGATTTTAGTGGTAAAAGTACGGTCGGTGAGAAAGGATTGGATGATTTTTACGATTTCTAATGAGATGTTGTGTTTAGAGAGTTTGTAGAGTAGGCCTTCGTGCCAGACGCGGTCGAAGGCTTTCTCCACGTCGAGGAAGACGGAAGCAGTGTTTAAGTCGTTGTTAAAGTTTTCGCTCAGTTGGTGGGTGAGTTTGGTCAGTTGTAGTGTGGTCGAGTGTTCGGGTCTGAAGGCGAACTGTTCGGGACGGATTTTGTTTTTGAGTTTGTCTTGTAGGTGGGTGAGGATGAGTCGTTCGTAAATTTTGGACAGGGAGGAGAGGAGGGCGATTGGTCTATAGTTTTCGGGTTGTTTATGGTCTTTGCCAGGTTTGGGAATGGAGATGATGACTGCTTTTTTCCAGGCAAGGGGAAAGTAGCAGATTCTGAAGGCACTGTTGATGATCCGAGTAAGGGACAGTATAACGTTTATAAAGGAGGCATTTGTTGAGTTTGTAAATGGAGTTGTCTTGTTGGTCAAGAGAGTTTAGGAAGGTGTCCCATTGGTCAGTGTTGTGCGTTGCGAGTAAGGTACGTATGAGAGATATTTTGGCGTTTAGTTGTCGTTTAACTGTCGGGTCGCGGTTTATTTGCCATTCGCGGCGTATACGGTTTTTGTCTTGTATTTCCAGTTTAATGTAGTCTGGTACTACAGTGGACGGGTGTTTGCGTGTCGGTACGTATACGCTGGATTCAACCGCTTGTTGGATATGTTTTGTGAGGTTTTCGATTGCCAGGTCGATAGACTCACGGTCGTTGGTCGGTTGAGTGGTTGAGTTCGGTAAGTTCGCGAGAGTTGTCGTGTATTTTTTCCAGTTAATAAACCGATTCGTAACCGGTGGAGAAGAAGAGATCGGAGTGCAGAGTGTATCTAGAAGAATGGGGTTGTGGTCGGAAGATAGTTCGTTGTGTATTTACCATTTTAAATGGTAAATATCCATCATTTAAATTTTTTTTTTAATTTTATTGAAAAATTACCAAATCTAAAATGTGTTTACTTAATAGTTAATATTATACATAATATTATGATGCCCACATAAAACATCTATTCAGAAATATTTCAAATACATTTCAAATACTTTTAAGATTTACAATAAGTAATAAGTAAAGGAAGGCATTAACGAGTTAAAAAGTTAAAATTTAGTTTAAATGTTAATTTTATTTTAACTTTTTAACTTAACTAGTTACTTTTGCTTTTCATTAGCTTAACTGTTAACTTACTAAATTTCTTGCTTAATTTACGTGAAATAAACGAGTTAATTTTTCATTTTCAGAAGTAAGTTAAGTTAATTTATATTGTTTATAATTTTATTCACTATTTCAGTCTATTTCGTTTTCATGTCAATAAATATGTATCGTAAATTGTTTAAAGTTAAAAATGTATATCATTCGAATCTTACTTATATGGAAATACTGTATGAATTATTAACATTATATCCTATAATTTAGTTTTGGGTTGGAAAAAAATTAAGTACGCTAGCGTTGTATAAACAAATTAACTTTTTTTTAACTTAATACGCAGAAATTGAGTGAAGAAAAAATTGTATCATTGTCAGTACCTATAGTCTCCGACTGAGCAAAAAGTTGTAATATTTATGTTATATTAATACATACTTATTTCAAATTTACTAAAAAAACGTAAATAAATGATTGTATTAATAACGTAAATTTAACATTACATGAACTACAAATGTCCTTGAAAATTAACTCGCTAACATCGTTAGGTATCTATACTATAAATGCAAGTCCCGATTTTTTGCAATGTATACAAATCAACACCGTTCAACGTATCGTTATACATTTATTACCGTTATACCTGACAGATCTGCCAATCGGCGTGTACATATAATTAATTCCGAGAAGTAGAATTCAACAATCTAAACATATCTATACTATGTATATATATATATATATAATAATAATATATCTATATTCATATACTTACGTGCAAATATATGCTATATATTTATATGTGAAAATCGAATCTTTGTGTCGAATGTACTCTGAAACTAGTCATCCGTTTTCATTGATTCTTTTTTTTTTAATGAAAGAGTGCATCGCCGACCAGGTTATAGGCTTAATTTTAAGGTAATTTTGTAATTACCCAATAGTGTGTGAGCCTACCTGACTGGTTTATTCATACCTAGACCGAAATATAATTATATTTATAAAATAAACAAATCTCATACACGACTGCACGAGCAACAGTCCCACTATTTGCAAACAACTATCCACAAAATAGTGAACATCAATTTGATGTTAAAATAAAATTATGTTTCATCAAACGTCAAATACGTTATGCCTGACAGATCTACCAATCGGCGTGTACATATGAATTGTTCCGAGAAGTAAAATTCAACAATCAAAATATATCTATACTTCTGTATTCTGTGCTATATTCATATATATTTACGTGCTAAATATACGCTATATATATATATATAAGTTTGAAAATGTAATATGTGTGTCGAATATACTCTGAAACTTGTCATCCGATTTCCTTGATTTTTTTTTAATGAAAGAGTGCATCACGGACCAGGTTATAAGCTTACTTTATAAAATAAACAGATCGTATACACTACTGCAAGAGCAACAGTCCCACTATTTGCAAACAACTATTTATGGGGGCGGAGCACGCAGCACATAGCTAGTATTTATATAAAATTTATAACAAAATAATGAACATCAATTTGATGTTGAAATAAAATGATGTTTCATCAAACGTCAAATAAAAGTAATATGATTTATCTCAACCGACATGAAACATTAATACAATTTATTGTTAATGTTCCAATCAAATTTTAAAATACTTAGATATAACATAAGTATTATATTATGTTTATATTTTATTTAACATAAGAAAGATAAATTGGATGTACGATTAACCTTATACAGGTGTTGATGCACATACGCACGTCTCACTTGCGTGTCTACACATTGAAGGTAATGACTATTCAGCTTTGGGAGAATTTACATTATGAAAAGAAGAAATCAAAAGAAAACCCATAAAAAATGTTGTAACTGCTTTAGCTGAATGTAACGAAAACATATACCCTTCAATATACAGGCTTTTACTTATTTTAGCTTCTTTACCAGTTAGGTACTAGTGAAAGATCATTTTCGACACATTGGCGGTTGAAAATATATCTCATGAACACGATAACTGAAAATCGACTGAACGGGTTAGCATTAATGAAAATTCACCGTGATATAGAAATGACAGTTGTAGAAGTTATCGAAAATATGGGCAGAAAGGGTTGCCGCATTAGACTGATATAACATATATAAATATGTTATTTGTTAATATATTTTGCATTATAATGGTAAAATATTGTTTCCATGTGTAATATTATAAAATATATTCAAAATACCTAATCTTAAAAAATAGTATTCGAATACATTATGATAATTGTATTCCCATAAGGATTATATTCAGATTACTGATTAAACACACCGCACACTAATTTACACACAACACGCTGACAAGTGCTAAGTCACCTTGTTAAATTCCGTATGTCCTTAATACTATATTCTCATAACAAGATCTAAATGCAATCCCTAAAATTGCGGTAGTACAATTATTATAGAAATCTATTCGTAATTTTAGCTTAGTCAGTAGTACCTAAAAATAATAATCTACGGCGTAATAATTGTAAAACGGTAATAATCAAAGGTGTGCGCACAGTAATGGCCGGGTGGCTGTGGCCCACCCTGCAAGCGTCACAAGTTTTTAAATTTTTTAAATCATAAAACATTAAAAAGGTAAAAGTAACATTGATATTCATTACTCAATGATAATAAATAAATAATAATTTGGACTCTTGACTATGTTCATCGAGAAAGAATTGACATCAAGTATCAATGTCGATGAGGTGAGTTAGACATTTAAAACTTGAACTCCAATAAAAAGAAGAATGAAGTTACGAACTGTTATATTTATATTATATGCAATACTATAATACAATACTATCAATAATGTTTGTGAAATTGAATTTATTTCAATTTTAAAACTGTGTAAATACAGTTAATATAATTCTTTTTTAATTTTAAAATAATAATGTATTTGTTTTGATTATATGAATGATTATATAAGTTATGCCTTCAATAGTGGGTGATATATTGAGTAGGTAAATTAAAGTATGAAATAAAGTTTGTGCACGCCTATGGTAATAATAATATTAATTTGTATTATGTAGCTTTCAAATGTTATAGTTAATATACTACTGTCTACTGCAATAATACCGAAACAAATCATTCGTATTCATTTATATTTAATATAAAATAACTTATATCAATGCTATGGAACAATTTATAATGTAAGATAATTAATTAAATATTAATATGTTTTGGACGTGACGAATCTAACCGGAAATCGGAATATTCCTGGATGAAATTTACGTACCAATGTTTTAAAAGTACATTGGCCGCAATTTACATAAAAAACGACCGTGACTTTTTTTGGGGGACACAATTTACCAACTCCAGCTATATGAAGTTCGATAACGATAAATTATTGATAAGATTATCAAACATTTTTGCAATAATAGCCACTAAATCAAATATGTGAAAAAAGCGTCTTTTACGTCGATATTTTTTTTCTTTGCATAACAAGGAAACCTTGCAACTTGTAAATAATTACTCATAATTCACAAAAAATATAAATATAAAATAATAACTAAATAATTGTAATATTTATGGAGAAAAAAACTATAAGAATTGAAAACTGACAATGTCCGTAAACAGCTCAAAAAGATTCAAGTTATTTTCAAAATTATATTTTTGAATATAAAATGAAAATATAAACATTGATTGAAATTTTCATGTATCTACAGTTGTTCGTTTTTGAATAACAATAAAATTACAAAATCACTACATGAGAAATCGAGTAAATATCAAATGTTGTAAAAATATGAATTTCAAACACTCATAAAAATTTAATTTGATTTGATTGTAGACATTTTTTTTGATAAAGGTAAATAAACTTATGAATAATCTTATATTACATTTTTCAAATCTTAGAATTAAAAAGAAAAATTTTTATGAATACTCAATTCAAAAAAGTTTGCTAAATATCGTGATTTGAACTTTGAATGCTTATAAAAATAAAAACTGTGACTAAGGATTTTTAAAATTTTTCAAATGTCATTGTAACATTATAGTATGAGCTTTTTATTAAATTTTCAAGTTTTTAACCAAACAAATAAAGTTTTATTGACACACTTAGAAAAAAACTCTAATAAAATTGGAAACAGAAAATGTTCCTAAACAGTTTAAAACAAATCAAAATATTTTGAAAATTTTATTGTGTATAGAAAATGCATATATAAACAACCAGTGAAAATATCATGTATATACATTTATTTGTTTTAAAGTTACACCAAAAACCAAAATCGATTTAGTCAAAAACTGATTTTGCGAAAAAATTCCTGTTTTTTTTTAATTGTTATGTTATTTTTTTTCAAGCTTTTGAAAACTATTGAGAATCTTAAAACTTAACCTACCGAATGCACCAACTAGATTCACTTTTCCATCGAAAAATATACTGTTAAAGAAAATCGAAGACGTTTTACTGCCCTAAACTGTCATGACAGACACAAAAAT
Source organism: Metopolophium dirhodum (assembly GCF_019925205.1). Taxonomy (NCBI): domain Eukaryota; kingdom Metazoa; phylum Arthropoda; class Insecta; order Hemiptera; family Aphididae; genus Metopolophium; species Metopolophium dirhodum. Next base: position 27,382,285 of record NC_083560.1, read on the forward strand.
TTAAGAAAAATTAAAACACACATCATTGTAAAATCAATACATTCATTGTTCCGCTCAGAATCTAAAATGATACTAGCATAAGTATATTACTAATAATTACGAAATAATAATAAATTCAAAAAAGTACTATTGTAAGTAGCTAATTATTAGTAAATTGAACTAGGAAAATTAAGTACCTATATTATCAGTAAATTGCTTTATGTACCTAACTAAAAATGCATGAACAATAAATTAATAACAGCAATTATAATGACATATCTTAATAAAATATATTAATAACATATTATTTTATAACATCAATATAATATAGGTAGGTACTATAATGGGAGAGTGAATCTAGTTAGTGCATTGGGAAAGTCTAAATTTAAAATTCAAAAGCACCGAGAAAAACAAGATCAAAATTAAAGAAAACGGGAGGTTTTACGCAAAATCGATTTTGGTTTTTGGTATAACTCTAAAACAAATGAACGTATATAAATTAAATTGGTTGGTTGCATACGCATTTTTTATACACGATAACATTTTCAAAATAATTTGATTTGTTTTGAACATTTTCAGTTTTCAATTATATTAGTTTTTTTTCTATGAATGTCAAAAAAAATTAATTTATTTGTCGGGTAAAAATGTAATACAAGGCTTACAATAATGTTATAATGGAATTTAAAAAATATTAAAAATCCTTAGTCACAGTTTTTTTTTATGAGCATTTTAATGTTCATATCTTGAAAAATCACAAAATTTAGCAAATTATTTTGAGTTAAGAATTCATAAAAAAATTCTTTTTTAAATCTAACATTTGAAAATTTAATACAAGATTACCCATAGGTTTGTCTAGCTTTACTAAAAAAAAAAAAAAGCAAATCAAATTAAATATTTATGAGTGTTTGAAGTTCATATTTTTACAACATTGGATATTTATTTCATTTCTCATGTAGCGGCTTACTACGGCTCACAATAATATCATCAAATATACTTAGTAATATGTTATGTATATAGTATAATATACATAATATAAACCCTTATTATAAATATTATAATGTCATACTGCCCACAAATTAAATGACCACATACGATGAAGCAGACGTCAAGGATGCCGAGTCAACAAATTATCAATGGCTACTCAAAGCGACAGCAACCACGGGAGCGGGGCTGTTCGATCATTAGCGAGGCACCGTTGTTGACAACTCTTTTCATTTTTTAATTATTTGTTTATGGAAACATAATTTTTTATTATATTTCAAATTTATTATTTAAAGCGTAACTTGTTTTGTTTACTCCCGTTTTAGAGTCATCTATCTCACTTGTGCGTATGGGGACATTTGTGGTGAATAACACTTTTGGGAAATGTAACAAGACACTGTAGTACTTACTTTCTCGTCAAGTAACCTAACCTAACAAGCTCATACAGCAGGTTTTGATAATTACTAACTCGATTGACAGTTTGGGAAGCGGAAACCAAAATATACCTGTTAAATACGTTAAGCCTTTGCGTGGGCTGACGATCTTTTTCTTATACAATGATAATATTATATCATTGAATTCGAATTAAATACTATCCAATACAGTGACCAACTTGTAACCTACTGTACAGCAGAGCGACACCCGTGTAACCCCCTTTTTTATATTACAACCTATATAATATGTATTTAAAATATTTGTTTAGTACCTACCTACAAACTAATTATTAAAAACAACTTAGTACCTATACATAAGATAGCTCTAAAAATATTTACTATACATATGAATAAATATATATATATACTAGCTGATCCCGTGCACTTCGTTGCCCGTTAAATGTACCAACTCTATATGACTCAAACTTTGTTCAATTCGTTATTTAATATTCGGTGTATGGTGTTCGAAATGTATCTTAACTTTTCTGTTTCCTGGAATAAAAATTCTGATTTGCAGCAGTATAGGCAATAGGGTAGGCAATATCAGGTAGGCAATTTATCCGTGGTAGATCGCGGACCCAGTGCTATTTGTACGTAAGTGTAGGATTTTACTCTAAATTATCGAAGTTATACCAAGTTAATTTTGATATTATAATATAATTCGAATTGATGCCAGCTATTGTACCTGATCCGCCCGAATAACCAATGGCAACCAATAATAAATAATTACTAATTTCTACTGTAGAGTGTAACCAGTGGCAACTATTAATAAATAAAAATAAAATTTCCAATTTCCATCTTGAACCTCAATGTCCCTGTTTGAGCAGCTATTTAAAATGCGAATTTCGAAAAATCCTTTCTTAGTGCGCCTATACATAGTAATAAATACATTTACTGAAAATTTCATATCCATAGCTTCAGCAGTTCCGGCTAGGCGATGATGAATCACCCAGGACAAGTCTTTTTATATATATAGATATATATATGTATTATATTTAATCGTATAACTAAGTATTATAATTATGCATAGCATTAAACTGATAACATTTATGTGCACAATTGTACATAATATACCTACTCCAAGCTTGGTCCTACACACAAAAATGGTCGTAAATAACACGTTTCGTATTTATATTACTGGCGAGATGTATTTTGTATTTCTTGACCTAAAAGTGACAAAAAATTAAAAGTTATTTTATTGGAAATAATAATATTATCAATAGTCATTAATTAAAACAAATGGTGATCGTATGCAAGTATTTTCAAATTTTAATAATAATTGTAATATTCATCCAAGGTAGGTACATCGTAAATAATAATATTATAACTTTTTTAAATTATTTATATTGGTATCTATATTATAAATATAAAAAAAATATATTTAGTGTGTGTATTGTGTATGTCATGGGTTCAACAGTCCAAACCAAACCGTGACGTCTTTCCGTAGGACTAGAAATATGGAATAAAAACTTTCATGTTATTTGTAATTTGTACGACGCTGTAACGCCCGATACTAACTATTACGTATAAGTTTTGATAATATAACATAATATGTATAACATAATACAAATTAACATATTCTATTAATTTGCAAAAATATATAGCTCGTTAATAACATATTATGCAGACCAAACTTGCTTATTATTCTCCGATACATTATGGTTATTTGTATATCAAAGCATCTACTGGGTAAGCCAAATTATTTCAAATTCATACATTTTTTTGTTTTACTTAAGTCTTGTGTCGAAAGAAATATCTGTTTGTCAAATAAGAACCTTCCGTCTTTTACTGTAAATTATTTAGGACAAAAATACTGTTGCAAATTCTATAATATAACACTATTAGATACTCTGCAAATAAATAAACCTTATTTGCACTAGAATATTTAAAGAAAATATGTAGATCGTTAGGAGTTTACTTAGAGATAATATAATATAAAATTTAAATAATTTAAAACCATTTTATTCAAACATTGTGTCGTATACACCGATCAGAGGCGTACACAAATAAACGAACAAATTAATTATACTAAAGTTAAAAAAATTATAATAAAACTTATATTAAAACTTTGACGAACAGTGGCGATCAAAGTGGCTTAATACAATTCACAAAATCAAAAATGTATAAAATACTTAACACGTGTTCATGAATTGTAAATTAATATGAATATAATATATACAACGACCAACAAGGAGACCATGTATAAGCTAATATGTTCTCAAATGTGATGGCATATCAAATATTACTGCCCCATAAATATTCACTAAACTTTTCGGCCATGGTTCCAAGATCCAGGTATTGGTTTTAGGGTCATAGATTTCTAAAGAATCCAAAAATTCATTAGATCCATTAAATGTGACAACACCTATATTGAAAATTCAATATAAATTCAATAAGTTCATTAGAATGATTTTCTTAAAAAATTAATTTTTATAGTTACTTGGATTGAATCTGGATAAGTGCATAACTTCGATAGGAGACCAAACTTTAGAAATTGGTTAATAGGTCTCAACATTTTTAAGATACACTGAACTTCCGAGTTCCTGACAGACACCACCAAAAGCATACATTACACCATCTAAGACTCGTTTTAACCTCCCATCTACAAAATTAAATTAAACGAAATGTAGGTATTAAAAATATAAAAAACAAATAATAAAAAAAAAAATGTTACCAAGCATCAAAGATTATTGAGTACTCCAACACTGGGGTCGCCTCTCTCAGTAGCCATTCTTGAATACTCCCGTCAAAAACCTCTGCACTATTTAAATAATCAATACCAAGTGCACCGCCAATCTATCATTTAATATTATTATTATATAATATATAACACAAAATTAGTTATAGGTTAGGTTAGGTTAGGTTAGAACAACATTACAAAATAACTTACAACATATATACGATCATCTAAGACACCAAATCCGAAATAAGTTCGATGGACTACCATGTCAACTGTTGATTTCCATTGGAGTGATTGTGAAGAGAAATCAAGCATTTCAATTGATCTTGGATTAAAATATTTATAACCGAGGACAAATTTGGATCATTTTCATGATTTATCCAATTAATAACACATACAAATATCTGCAACAAATATTTATAATTAAATTAATATATAACTAAAACAAATTACATTAGCAAACTTTTTTTTTGACTTGACGTAAATAGGTGTAAAATGCAAATACAAATATTGCAATACCATAATAATAATAATATTTCTGTTATTTTTCTTGATCAAATAATTTTATATTTAGATATATTTTAATCGATTAGATAAGCATATTATTATAATATACAACCTTAAATTTGCTATTTGATATAAAAAAAACTAATATTTGGTAGATTATTAATTGAGATGTATATAGGTAGTTTAAATATTTAATAATCATGTGATTATGTGAAGTAATATAGACTTTTACACTGTAAATTACGATACAATTCCATCAAAATTGTAAATTATCATTTAAGAAATTAGAAAGAACATAGTCATTAGATATGTGATCTAGATAATAATTTTAAAAAAAATATGATGTTTTATTAAACTGAGTTATGTTAATATTTTTTTTTTGTAATGACCCTAAGCTTGTTGATTCAAATTTAATATTTTTTCACTGTGAACTTCTAATTTAACATCAAAAGTGGAAGTTACACAGACATTTATGGTAAAATTTTATAATTTTACTCTCAGTAAATAACGTTTAGCTAGGTTAGTTTAAAAATTAGAGGGAATTAATATCTTATAAAATTTAAAGGTATGATTATTATCTAGGGCATCTCATTGGCTTCTGATTATATTTTAATTTTAAAGCGAGTTGAAATTGTAAATTGTTTGCATATCTTATAATACTCATAACTCCATTTAAAATAAAATATTACGAAAAGCCTATGAGATGTTCTAGATAATAATCTAACATTGAAAAATAGCTGTTAAATTAAATACTAAATTTAATAAACTGCCGAAACCTTTTAAATAATGCAAACATTAATCGTCACATTTCGTCCAGGAATATTCCGATTTCCGGTTAGATTCGTCACGTCCAAACATATTAATAATTAATTAATTACCTTACATTTTAAATTGTACCATAGCATTGATATAAGTGTATTATATTAAATATAAATGAATACGAATGATTTGTTTCGGTATTATTGCAGTAGACAGTAGTATATTATCTATAAAATTCGAAAGCTACATAATTTAATATTATTATTACCATAGGCGTGCGCAAACTTTATTTCATACTTTAATTTACCTACTCAATATCACCCACTATTGAAGGCATAACTTATGTAATCATTCATATAATCAAAACAAATACATTTGTATTTTAAAATTAAAAAATAAGTATATTAACTATACTTCACAGTTTTAAAATTGAAATAAATTCAATTTCACAAACTTAAATGATAGTATTGTATTATGACATTTGTATATAATATAAATATTAAATATAACACGTTACTTTCGTAACTTCATTCTGCTTTTAATTGGAATTCAAGTTTTAAATGTCTCACTCACCTCATCGACATTGATACTTGATGTCAATTCTTTCTCGATGAGTCAAAAGTCCAAATTATTATTTATTTATTATCATTGAGTAATTAGTATCAATGTTACTTTTAACTTTTTAATGTATTATGATTTAAAAAATTAAAAACTTGTGACGCTTGCAGGGTGGTCCACAGCCACAGCCCACTCAGCCACTACTGTGCGCACACCTATGATTATTATCTGTATTTTTAGAAATTCTTTTTTGGCTTTACCTTATTTTCCTTATTTTATGGACACCGCAGATATATGAAATATTAACTAAATGTTTATATTAGCGTTTTATATTCACCATAACATTTAAAAAATATTTTTACTCATTTTGAGCTGTTAACGGACATTTTCAGTTTCCAATTTTTTAGTTTTTACTCTATAAATATCAATAAAAATTATAAAGCTTAAAATGTGATAGAAGGCTCCTAATATATATTGTTTTAAAGACAGATGAAAAATATTTAAAAAAACCATAGCCACAATTTTTTTTATAAGCATTTAAAATATGTCAAATTCACGAAAATGTGCAATTTATATTGAGTTCGAATTTCATAAACATTTTTCTATTTAAATCAAATATTTGAAAATGTAATACAGGACTTTGTCTACCTTTGTCAAAAAAAAAAATGTCTAAATGCAAATCAAATTAAATTTTTATGAGTGTGTCATTAGGTAGTGCAGTGGTCACCAAATGTTGGCAAAATTTTATCCGGCTCGCAGACAATGCAAAAAAAATTAAAAACCGATAATAAAATACATATGTATAGGCTCAGCGGCCTTGCTATTTTATTTGATTTGGCACCAGACAGTAGTTGTTTTTAAAGTTTTCAATATTAAACGTCATTATAACACTTCATATAGGTAAATCATTTGCCAAAAAATGTCCAGTACCTAAATAGTGAACTTTGTCAATAAAAATTGAGAGCCTGCATATAAAATATTAAGTGCATGCACGAATCATACACAACATTTCAAGCAGTTAGTTGAAAGCAAAACTTGTCATTTTTCCTACTAATTTTAACCCAATTTTCTATTTAATAATAAAAACGAGAGCAGTGAGCAGTATTTTGATTTCTAAATTGGTAATTGCGTAGAGGATGACACAATTAATAGTTTACTATGTTATAAAAATTTAAAAATATAAGTAGATATTTATTATTTAATCATTGACTATTGACTCCACAATAGTGTTGTATAAATAAGGGGAAGTAGAACTCCTGGTTTTCATTATTCCCACTGACTTCGACTATACACACTTGACATTTAAAGAGTTTACTGATTTAGAAATCAAAATACTGCCGATTGTCATACGTATATAATACCTATAATAACTTTTTTAGTACCGTTGTCCATCGGTATGCTATCGCTAATCGCTATCTCAAGCACCTATCTGAGGGCTGTGGGTGGTAGGCCTGTTTTGTTATTATTACAGTTAGTGATGTCATTTCAGTTTTTACTAGAGAGTGAAACAAATTTACCAGCCCTATAACGGATAACTTAAAAAACAACCACTGGCAAGCCCGTATTAATATATTATGATCTTGATAAATTTTTACACGGCGGTGGTTTACCAAAGTTCTTCCATAAGTGTAACATGCAGATGCCGAAGTTTTATTTTAGATTTTTGTTCCTATAACCTTTATCATATATTGATTTAATAATATACACAATTATTAAAGTTTAAATAATCCAGACAATCCTGTACCTGTACGGCTAGCGGCAGTATGATATACAAGTAACAATTAGTTGTATAACAGACTATATGCATAGAACTGTTCAAAATGTTTTAGTTAAATTTTTTTTAAATTTTTTTTATAATTTTTTTTGTCAGTATTATATTTACCAAATTTTAATTATTTTAGCTCACCTTAACTATTATACAGAAAAACCAGGAATTTTTATAGGTACTTTACATAGTTTGTTTTAAGAAATTACGAATCGACATTTTTACAGTCGGCAAATACTTGATCCCCCCCCCCCCCCCCGTCAAAATCGTATAATGCCGGCCATGACCACTATAATAAGTTACTTTTACATTATAATATAATATGTTAAAAATATGTATTTGATTTGAATATGGCCCCCGAAAATTGTCAAAATTCCTTTGCAGCCCTCCTAAAATATTAAATGATGATCCCTGAGCTAGTGTAGTAACCTGTGGTAGTAAAGGCTCATTCACAGCAACGTTGTGTGTCGTAAACCAAGAATTAACTATAGCTCAACTTTTAAACCAATATGATTACCAGTTGTAACCGAATATAGTCTATACTTAATGACAATAATAATAATATGATTATAATTATTAATGGAGCGCTGATTTTCATGCAATTGTATATTTTTTCCTATTTACATCTTCGGTAGAATCGTAATTATAATTTGTAAAATTTGTGTTAAATTATTTTAATATCCCACGACTCAATATACATTTATACACAATAATTTAAATGATTATAATCATAAATTAAAAATTGCAGTTATTTTTACCATAATAGGTATTACAAATTCAAAATGTTTTTTCTTTCATAATTTCATAACTTTGACATCATTATATAATATTTCCAAATTATTTTGATATTTTTTATCCGCGCTCTAATCGTTAATGCGTAATATAATAAATGCATTATTTTGTTTATCGAAAACTAATAAGTGTATGCCCATATAATATTATGTTATTATGCGATCGCCACGGATGTCAAACTTTCTAATAATCATCAAAGGACAAAGGTTATAGGCCGTTGACAAGGCGGCGGGTAGTAAGTAATGCCGATAAATTATTATTGTAACTCGAATATTTATCAGTGTCGACGTTAACGAGCATAATATAAATTATATAGGAACCGACCGATATAATCGAACACCTACTAGATAATGTCGACAACATATGATACTGATAATTTAATAAATAACACTCATAATAACCAAGTAGATCATAATATTTAAAAACATATGTAGACATTTTATTATTATTATTAAATATAATATTATAATTTCTACATTTTGTAACGTCTTATATGTTGGGTTCATTTGTTTGTGCATAAATTCAATATACATTTTTTCTGCCCAAAATCACATTTTAATATTTGGTTTGTTTAATTATAATAATAAATATTTAAATATTATGTATAATACCGGCAGCCCACCAATGGTCTCCACGACCGATGACCGGCTAACGCCCACCTGTCGGTTTGCGTACTCATTCTCTCTCATTCCTGCTGCCTACGGAGACGCAACAGGCGTCCAAACTATTATAATTATTATATTTCTTGTCGTGTTTTTCATTTAAAATATTATGGAGTAGCGGCAGCTTAAGTCTTCCCCTGCGATATCCCCGAGAAGAACGTTTATGAAAATGACGGATAGATCAGACATCGACGAATCCCTTTTTGAATAATTAATGTTTACATATTATATGCAATATGCGCATGTGAAATATTATTATTATTTTGTGTGTGTGACCGATACAACATACATTTACCTACCTTGATTTATTATTACTATATGTATATTATTAATGATATTGACCGGTATCCGTCAAGAGTATTACGTATCATATTACGTTTATTATTATCATTTAAATGTGCTGATAATATTTTAGGAATTAAAAATATAGTATATGAAATAACATAAAAATATAACAATCAACGAACATTTTGCATAAAGAAGTACATACCTTATACGCTATTATAGTCACATACTAATTAGGTATCGCAGATAGCAAAAAATATACCTAAGGTAGTCCTGTTTTTTTTGCGTAAATGAGACTATGCGATATTATAGTATGGGCTTTACACAGTATAAAGTTGTTCCTCATAATTACACTAATAGATAGAGTGTGACCAAATAGTTACGGGTCGGTGTATTGGATGATGCACAATATTATAATACCAAGGATCTACCAACCATATTAAAACAATAGGTATCTACAGAAATCATTGATTACAATTTACGTTAACATGGTATTATAATATTATTATAAGTTTTTTTTTTTATTTACTGACATAAATTAATAGTTTAAGGACTCATGTCTAAGATGTTGGTCTTCGTCATCAAGCTTCCTACCCAAACTTCGATGTTTTTTTTTTGTTTATTTTACCGACCGACTTAAATTAATAGTTTTTAAGTTTACATATAATTAATTATAATATGTACGGTAGGTACACCGTATGAATTGCTGTCATATATATTTGCACATATACCTACATATTATAATAATAATCACTATAAGAAACACATATATTTGAAGTTTGTGTTCAGACTTTGGTTAAAGCTAAAGAAATATATCTTTAATATTAAAACATTTGTTTGATGCACATAGTAAGTTTTTTTGAAGTTATAAATTTTGAATTTTTTATAACTGCAGATCATTATATAAATTTATACTGCATATTATATTGAGTAAGTACTTATACTACGTATAGTAATTTTTAATGAAATCGAAAAAAAATTTATTAATGGTGCTAGACTGACAGACCTTGGAAAAAGTTATGAATTAATACCTATTAATATGATGACCTCTTAGGGTCTTATACAATCGTGTATTAACAGTCTTAATTTTTTTTTATTTTTAGAATATTTAAATCCACTCTCTTATAACGTAGTTACTATATTATACTGCGCCTTATATTATAACAACTGATACTACGTGAAACCCAAAATATAATATAATATTCTTCATTACGGAATAAATTCCAATAACATTTTATTACATTATGTTGTCTCCGTATACTCCGTCTTACAAGCGCGTACAGCATGGCAAATTTGCATTTAGGAACTTATATGCGTACATTTTGCATTGTTAGTTTTAATACTAACTTTACTGTAAATAATATAAATTTATTTAAATGACGCACAAGAATTTAAAAACCTCTATACGAGAATACCTCTTTCCTCCTATATATATATTCAAGTTTGAAATATTAAAACTAACAACATAAAATGGATTTCACTATAACAATCTACGCATAGGTATTAAATATTTCTATAATACAAATAGGTACTTTTTATATTATTATATATTATTCCGTGTCAGGTATGTAGGTATCTGGTATATGATATATTAATACGAAAATACGAAAAATCATGTGAAATGAAAATAGAAGCCGACTCATCAACTATTACACTTTATTTGTACTATACAAATTACAAAGTATATTTAACTACAATTTTATTTTAACTTTTTAACTTAACTAGTTACTTTTGGCTATTCATTAACTTAACTGTTAACTTACTACATTTGTTTCTTAATTTATGTGAAATTAACGAGTTAATTTTTCATTTTAAGCAGTAAGTTAAGTTAATTTATTTTGTTTTTAATTTTATAATATTTCACTATTTCAGTCTATTTCGTTTTCATGTCAAAAAATATGTATCGTAAATTGTTTAAAGTTAAAAATGTATATCATTCGAGGCTAACTAATATGGAAATACTGTATGAAGTATTAACACTATATCGTACAATTTAGTTTTGGGTTGGAAAAAAATTAAGTACGCTAGTGCTGTATAAACAAATTAACTTTTTTTTAACTTAATAAAAAGTTAACAAAGGTGGGTATTAACTTTTAACTTAACTTAGTTAACCTATAGTAAAATTAACTTTTAACTTTTTGTTATTGGTGCATATTAACTTAACTTAACTGGGTTAAAAAAAATCACTAAATTGCCAAGCCTTGGTTAACTATACCTAAAACTGACTGTATTTTGATATTATATGCCGTGTACCTGTTGCTGGTATTGAAGACACCGCAAATTGGTTGATGACGACTCATTTGTATTTGTCCCAAGGCTTGCAAACGTTATAATTACGTTATATTTGATAAAAAACTATTGAAATTTGTAATCGTAATTATAACGGAAAGCGATAATCAAAAATGCGATAGTCAATAACAATTTTCTTATTTTATTGTAATTAAAAAACGAATGACTGTAGTTACTTGAAAATTTCACTGAATGTTTATATTAGCATTTTCTATACACCATAAAATGTTGAAAATATTTTGACTCTTTTTGACCTGTTTACGGACATTGTCAGTTTTCAATTTTTTTAGTTTTTTTTTCTATCAATATCAATAAATTTTTATTTGGTGGGTAAAAAAGCGTGAAAATTTAATATAAGGCTCCTGATATATCGTTCTAATAGCAGTTGAAAAATATTAAAAATACATAGGCACAATTTTTTTTTATAAGCATTTAAAGTTCAAATTTTGACAACATTTATCAAATTTATAATTTATTAATTATTTTGTAGTTAAAAATTTATAAATTTTTAACTTTTATGGCTAAGGATTGAAAATTTAAAACAAGGCTCCACGTAAATAGGTTATATATAAATTACTTTATTCACAATAATATCATCAAATATACTTTGTAATATCATAGGCTGACTGACCGTTTTCGCTCAGAATCGTTTTTCTTATACAATGATATTATATCATTGAATTCAAATTTAACACCATCCATTACAGTGACCCACTTGTAACCTATCGTACAGCAGAGCGACATCCACTTATCCACCTTTTTTTTGTATGTTCATTAAACATACTAAGTATGTACCATATTGGTCAGGACGGAAAAAAGCAACATTTATTACAGTCAAAAACTGTGTTAATCCGGCACTGAACATAATATATTGTACAACAATAATATGTAAAATATTACAATACAAGTGATGACCAATATTTTGTTGATTAAAATTTACTAAGAATGTATTTTACGTTTGAGGATGTCATCACGTAAAAATATTTATAAAAATAAATTGTATTTTTATACCCTTACATAGGTAACTATAATAAACATACCTATACAAATTATAAAATTAAAATATCGAATTAAATAAATATAAGTGTTTCAAGTATCTCGTTAAATTCCTTAATAATTTCAAAATATTATAAAATATAATTATACTGTAATGTTGGCGTAGAAGTGTGTCAACTTATATCGTTGGTCAGTTGATTATAATCTGAAGAATATTCGATGAATCCTATAAAGGAAGACGTTGCTTTAATTAATGATCATCAGAAAGTATAGCTCTGAATCTCTCACGGAGTCGATATTCAGTTTTTATAACTATCATGTTAGAAAATATCATATTACATAAACTGCAAAAACTGGTGAATCCGCAAAATAATAAGTTCCTAGTTTGTTCCGACAAAGATCGACTTTATAATCGTTCGAGACCAACCAGTCGATCTTGGTCGGCCATATTTACACCGATATCACATTATGTCTGTACTTCTGTGTATTATGCATACCCAGTGCTCGAATTGGGAAAAATTAAGTAGAAGAGCTCAATCGAACGATTTAGTATAACAGTGATTAGTAAAATTGTTGATTACAGTATTATAATAATCAGTATTTACGGTTTTTATCAATTTAATATATTATATAAGACTAGTTTATTAATTAAGTTATTACTACCTAATTGCTTTTGTAGTTTATGTCTATCTAAATAACTAAATATACGTGAATAATAATTAATTGTCTTGTAGATTGTTATTATTATCAAGTCATTACATTTTGTGGTCTATATTAACTAATTATCTTATATTATGGCTACCTAATTGTGTATAAATAAATTTTTTTAAAAACCCATGACTAATTTTATTTAAATGTATCGAGTGTCTAAATACTTAAAATGTAAGTTTCGAATATCTAGTATCTCGATGCTCCAAATCCAAGTATTTAGTATCGTGATTTTTCAGTCAGGTCAGGGAAACATGCAGCATGTAATGGGTGACAAAATGTATTATTCAGTGTTAAACAGTATGTCTTAGTAGACGTAGCAAAATTGAAATTAGGCTATGTAAATAATATCTTAAATCAAAATTACTTATTGTACACATGTTGTATAGATTGTAATTAAATATTTTTAATAATGAAAAAAAAAAGCGTTCCTATTTGTTATGTAAATATTTTATTCTATTAAAAGTTGTCTCTGTGTTCTGAAAAATAAAATTTTAACAAATATAACTCGATACCTCCAATAAATATGTAGTTCGTGATCGCGGTTTATGATAATTGATAAGAAAAATAATTGATAACAACGATCGCCGGTCGGTCAGACGTGAAGTAGAGGCCTACACAACGCACAAGTCGAAAGTAGAAAGTAGAAAAAAATACAAAACATGGGAGATTAAATTTGCAGCATTAATTATTTATTAACTTTATTAAAATTCTTATCAACAAAAGTAAAATGTATAATATAAACATTGTAGTACAGATATTAAGATAATATGCAGTACAAAAATGTAATTTGTTAAATTTAAATTTAATTTTTAATCATTAATAGGTTGCTGAAGAATACATAAAAACACATTTTTTGTAAGCTTTATTAAATTTTACACTGTCAGTAAATTGTATTGATATTATGATAATAATTTTCAAAAAACTAAAATAAATCAATGTTTATGACCTTATCAATTTACAAAAGTTTCCAAACACTTAATCATATTAAAATACATAGGTAGATGTAACGATGGTAAGATTTGTAGTGACTTAAATATTTGCTTAACTATTAAAGAAGTTTCAAGTACGCGATATTTAGGTATCATTTTTGATAATTTAATTAAATCTAATTTACGCTGGAATCTTCACATTCATAATTTGGTAGGAAAGTTACGTCAGGTAACCTATAAATTCTATGAATTAAAAGATCTGGTACCAAAACACACAATGCGTGTAGTTTATTTTGCGTTGTACCAATCCATACTTCAATATGGTTTATTAACTTGGGGAGGATTGGCTGATTGTTTTTTAAATCAAATACAAATTAATCAGAATAATATAGTTAGAATTTGCTTAAATAAACATTCTTTATCAGGTTCTACGTCGCATAATTATAGAGAGTTTGGTGTCTTACCTGTTAAATTTTTATATATAAATTTGCTATTCTGTTCACCTTTAAAAATGTTAATAAAGACCTTGACGGTCAAAATATTGTGGATAAAAGAGAAAATAGACGGTATAATATACCAGTTGATTACCCATACAAATCTTTTGGTCAATCTTTTGTCAACTATTTAGGACCTGCGTTTTTTAACTCTATGCCATGTCAGTATAAAAAAAATATTCAGCTGTCTGAAAATAATATTAAAAATTTAGTGTATAATTGGTTGTTCTATCAAATAATTTAAAATATTTTAAAATCTATACTGCTGTATTTAATTTGATTACTATTTGTATATAATTGTTTCCTTTGTTTGTTTTTTAATTTGTTATATACATACATATGTTTATAATTATAATCTAAGACTGTATTACTCTCTATCTCTAACACAAGCTATTAGCTTAAAAGAGATGGATAAACATGAATAATTTTTATAATTAAATTTTTGTAAGTTATGATGATTTCAAATAAAAAAAAAAAAAAAATCTCTAAGCAAACTCCTAACTAAACGATCTACATATTTTCTTTAAATATTCTAGTGAAAATAAGGTTTATTTATTTGCAGAGCATCTAATAGTGTTATACTATAGAATTTGCAACAGTATTTTTGCCCTAAATAATTAACAGTAAAAGACGGAAGGTTCTTATTTGAAAATCAGATATTTCTTTCGACACAAGACTTAAGTAAAACAAAAAAAAGTATGAATTTGAAATAATTCGGCTTACCCAGTAGATGCTTTGATATACAGATAACCATAATGTATCGGAGAATAATAAGCAAGTTTTGTCTGCATAATATGTTATTAACGAGCTATATATTTTTGCAAATTATAGTTTATGTTAATTTGTATTATGTTATACATACTATGTTATATTATAAAAACTTATACATAATTGTTAATATGGTGCGTTACAGCGTCGTACAAATTACAAATAACATGAAAGTTTTTATTCCAGAATAAACCCTTGGACTGGTGAACAACATCTCCTTCTCTCACGACATACACAATACACACACTAAATATATTTTTTTTATATTTATAATATAGACACCAATATAAATAATTTAAAAAAGTTATAATATTATTATTGACGATGTACCTACCTTGGATGAATATTACAATTATTATTAAAATTTGAAAATACTTGCATGCGATCACCATTTGTTTTAAACAGTTTTAATGACTATTGATAATAATATAATGTCCAATTAAATAACTTTTAATTGTTTGTCACTTTTAAGTCAAGAAATACAAAATACATCTCGCCAGTAATATACACTCGAAACGTGTTATTTACGACTATTTTTGTGTGTAGGACCAAGCTTGGTGTAGGTATATTATGTACAAATGTGCACATAAATGTCATCAGTTTAATGCTATGCATAATTATAATACTTAGTTAATAGTTATACGATTAAATATAATACATATATATATATATACATATGTATAGTAAATATTTGTAGAGCTATCTTATGTATAGGTACTAAGTTGTTTTTAATAATTAGTTTGTAGGTAGGTACTAAACAAATATTATAAATACATATTATATAGGTTGTAATATTATGAAAGTGGTTACACGGGTGTCACTCTGCTTTACAGTAGGTTACAAGTTGGTCACTGTATTGGATAGTTTTTTATTCGAATTCAAAGATATAATATTATCATTGTATAAGAAAAAGATCGTCAGCCCACGCAAAGGCTTAACGTATTTAACAGGTATATTTCGGTTTCCGCTTCCCAAACTGTCAATCGAGTTAGTAATTATCAAAACCTGCTGTATGAGCTTGTTTAAATTCTCCTTTTGGTGACCACGATAACAAGTAGCGCACAAAAGGATAATTAAAAAATTAAATAATGTACAACAGGATTTACACTATACAACTCTAAGGTTGCTTTAATCTAACAACTGACCACGATAACGAGCACTGGATGTTCAAGTGTGAGATCCCTACCTAACCTAGACAAAGTCTTATTCTTTCTCGACTGACCACGATAACGAGTACTTGGCGAGAAAGTAAGTACTACAGTGTCTTGTTACATTTCCCAAAAGAGTTATTCACCATAAATGTCCCCATACGCACAAGTGAGATAGATTACTCTAAAACGGGTATAAACAAAACAAGTTACGCTTTAAATAATAAATTTGAAATATAATAAAAAATTATGTTTCCATAAACAAATAATTAAAAAATGAAAAGAGTTGTCGTTAACAACGGTAACTCGCTAATGATCCAATGTTGTAAAAATATGAACTTAAAACACTCATAAATATTTAATTTGATTTGCTTGTAAATATTTTTTTTTTTTTTAATAAAGCTAGACAAACCTATGGGTAATCTTGTATTAAATTTTTAAATGTTAGATTTAAAAAGAAATTTTTTTATGAATTCTTAACTCAAAATAATTTGCTAAATTTTGTGATTTTTCAAGATAAGAACTTTAAAATGCTCATAAAAAAAAACTGTGACTAAGGAGTTTTAATATTTTTTAAATTCCATTATAACAATAAAGTAGGCGCCGTGTATTACAATTTCAAGCTTTTTTACCCGACAAATAAATTAATTTTTATTGACATTCATAGAAAAAAACTAATATAATTGAAAACTGAAAATGTTCAAAACAAGTTCAAAACAAATCAAAATATTTTGAAAATGTTATCATGTATAGAAAATGCGTATGCAAACAACCAATTTAATTTATATACGTTCATTTGTTTTAGAGTTATACCTACCAAAAACCAAAATCGATTTTGCGTAAAACTTCCTGTTTTCTTTAATTTTTATCTTGTTTTTCTCGGTGCTTTTGAATTTTAAATTTAGACTTCCCCAATGCACTAACTAGATTCACTCTCCCATTATAGTACCCACCTATATTATATTGATGTTATAAAATAATATGTTATTAATATATTTTATTAAGATATGTCATTATAATTGCTGTTATTAATTTATTGTTCATGCATTTTTAGGTAGGTACATAAAGCAATTTACTGATAATATAGGTTCCTAATTTTCCTAGTTCAATTTACTAATAATGCATTTTCTATACACAATAAAATTTTTAAAATAACTTGAATCTTTTTGAGCTGTTTACGGACATTGTCAGTTTTCAATTCTTATAGTTTTTTTCTCCATAAATATTACAATTATTTAGTTATTATTTTATATTTATATTTTCTGTGAATTATGAGTAATTATTTACAAGTTGCAAGGTTTCCTTGTTATTCAAAGAAAAAAAAGATCGAAGTAAAAGACGCTTTTTTCACATATTTTATTTAGTGGCTATTATTGCAAAAACGTTTGATAATCTTATCAATAATCTATCGTTTTAGAACTTTATATAGCTGGAGTTGGTAAATTGTGTCCCCCAAAAAAAGGTCACGGTCATATATTATATGGAACCAGTAAACTAAGTCGCCAAAAAAAGGTCACAGTCATTTTTTATGTAAATTGCGGCCAATGTACTTTAAAAACATTGGTACGTAAATTTCGTCCAGGAATATTCCGATTTCCGGTTAGATTCGTCACGTCCAAACATATTAATATTTAATTAATTATCTTACATTTTAAATTATACCATAGCATTGATATAAGTTATTTTATATTTAATATAAATTAATACGAATGATTTGTTTCGGTATTATTGCAGTAGACAGTAGTATATTAACTATAACATTTGAAAGCTACATAATATAAATTAATATTATTATTACCATAGGCGTGTGCAAACTTTATTTCATACTTTAATTTACCTACTCAATCCCAGACAGCATTTTGTAATGATAATATTATAATAGTATTATAATAACGTTATACTAATATTACTCGTTATTACAATGTTATAATAATATAATTAATCAAAAAATTGCTGTCTGGGATATCACCCACTATTGAAGGCATAACTTATGTAAACATTCATATAATCAAAACAAATACATTATTATTTTAAAATTAAAAAAGAAGTATATTAACTGTATTTACACAGTTTTAAAATTGAAATAAATTCAATTTCACAAACATTAATGATAGTATTGTATTATGACATTTGCATATAATATAAATATAACAGTTCGTCACTTCATTCTTCTTTTTATTGGAGTTCAAGTTTTAAATGTCTCACTCACCTCATCGACATTGATACTTGATGTCAATTCTTTCTCGATGAAACAATAAATATTCTAAATAACAGACAAATAGGACTTCACAAATATAAATCATTCACTGAAAAAAAGTACTTCAGTCTCGTGAAACTCTGAAGTGATCACACACAGTTTAAGAAACGCTGGTAGGTATAGACTATAGTCACAATATTATTATATATCTACTGTATTGATATTTGATTAATTTGATTATAATTGAGTCCTTAAGATATAATTCATAACAAGTAGGGTTTTAAGTTTATAAACTAGGATAAATTTGTTTTATAGCAGGTAAGGTATGGAGATATAGTTACAATACATTGATAGTTGATCCCATATATTTAATTAAAATATAATTTATAATATTAGACTATGGGTAAATTAACTAAGCTTATTTTATAACTTTAAAATATAATTAAATATCATACAAATATAAAAAAGTATAATATTTAATTTATAAAAGGAGATATTTTTTTCTTATATTTCCTTGTGTTATAAATATTTATAACAAATATTGCATTAGTAAGGTCTTTCTCCCGTACAAGGGCGTCCATAGGAATTTGTCAAGGGGAGGGCAAAATATTTTCTTTTTTATCCTACTATCCTATTAGTTATAGAATAAGTTATATTTAAGTATTTTTGTGACATGTTTTCTATCATATAGACAAGGAATGCAAAAATATTTATGAATTATACGTAGATAGTAAGTTAAAAATTAATTTGAAATGATTGTTATGTAATTTTAAATTCTCATATGAGTTTTTGTATGAGTTTTGATAATCTAGCACAGTTCATAAAAGGACTTTCTCTGAGAAAAAACTTACAATTTTTGTATTTTTTTTTTTTTTGTTAACTTAAAGTGGGTGCATTTGAGTAACATTTAGTTGTCTTTTGGTTTTTAATTTAATGGATTATAGGCTTTATGATTACTACAGTATTCACGATGACAAGATGGAATAATAACACGAGTTGAAATTGTTATTAATTTGTTTATTTGACACTATAAAACTTGTAGTGAAAACAGTAATTGCCGTATACCGTATACCTGCAGCGCCGCTCTAACGTGTTGTACCTATTTTCAAACTCTACTTTGAAACTAGTCCGTTCTCGCTACCACGACTGCAGTGAGGAGGATGATTTATCGCCGGCGACACGTATCGTTCGCGATTTACACTTATTGCAGTGACCACAATAATCATATGAGATTATTGTCCATTATTAAGGTCACCACACACTGCAGGGGCGGCTGAGACGCAAAATCTGGCAACGGCGCAGGGCACACACACCGTTCGGAGACCGTTGAGAACACGATTGAGAACGGTACCTTTTTTAAGTACCTTTTTTAATATCACGATTGAGAACGTTTTTACCTACCAACTTTTATGCGACGTTGCCGCAGTAATTAAAAATACAAAATAGAAATAAAATATACAGATATCATTTTTTTGTCAGTTTAAGATTAAAAATCGACTATATTTATATACAAAATATTTTTATTTATTTGTCAGTAAATAAAAAAAATTATATTTATTTGCCAGTTTATATAAAATTTAAATTTTTTTTCCAAAGTACTTATTTCCAATAAACTTAAGATACTTGATGATGTCCTTTGTTTGTTCAAACTCTTTATAAGCATTAATTGTCGAAATAATCCGATCATAATCTTTGCTGGACATGGTTTTGATAATATTGTTTACAATTGATTTCATTATTTCCACGGGGGGGGGGGGGGGAGTGGCCGAGCAGACTAAGGCGTCGGCTGCGATGCAGCCGACTCGAGTTCGATACCTTGGCCGCGGGCGGCATTTTTCTTAGGGCAAGTCACGGTGTCCGGAGAACAAGAGCCGCCATCCCCCGGGGCACGGCAGAAACCTACGAGTGTCTCATTAGAAATTCTGCCAAAACACAACACACATGTGTACTAACCTACCCAATTTAAAAACCTACAGTGCCCTCCCCCACACCCAATGGCCTATGTTGCCGCGGGTTACCCAATAAAAAAAAAAAAAAGCCACGGCTTGTGTTTGGGTTTCCTTTAAAACAGAAATTACTACATGTGTAGGAGGATGCGTGCTATAAAATTTCTCGTTGTAAGTTCTGTGGAAACTTTCTGCTCCATTGGTGGTTCTTAAAAATAAAATAATAAATTACTATTAACACGCAGACCAAATAAAAGCATACAAATATTAAGTTATTAAGTTATAGTATATTAAGTACCTTGGATTTAATGTCGGTACTTTGCCCAAAGAATAGGTGGGAATAGCGAATCATCTTCAATGTATGTGGTTAGCACGTAATCCGAAAATAAACTCCCAACTTCTAAGTCTGGACATATTGCCATAAGTTGTATAAATGCATTATCAACATCAGTGGGAAGAAGAAAAGGCAAACCAAAAAATAATTCAAGCCATTGACCTACTTCATCATTTTTGTCTTTATATGCACTTCTCAATGTTGATTCTCCGTTTATCTGTCATAGAGATAATATAAAATAAATTATATGTTATTAATACAATTAGAGTAAAAAATGTCTTACTTTTCTCCACCAAGTTTGGGCTCTATGAAAACGGCAAGTTTCAATAACTACAATTGGAAATATTTCTTTGACTGCTTCGTGACCACCGATTTCGAAGTCCAAATGCAGCTTTTGGACGTTAAGAGCTAGACATATTTGCAAGAGATACTTCCACATTTTAATGTAAATTTGTTTTGTTTTGTTCGGTAAAAAAAAATAAGCAATAGACACGTAAAAACCGTTTACATATGTGTGTAATGTATATAACTGTAAAAAAAATGTTGGTGCAAAATTATAAGTACCATCTCCGAATAATTCGGTTTGTTTCGACATAAAATTTAAATTTTGGCTTGTTGTTATACAAACGAAGTCATTGGTTTCAGGAACAAAAACAAATTGATCACTTTTAAATAAACATAAATCGTTATTTTGAATATTATTCAATTGTGATATAGCTTCATTTAAATTAGTAGAATAAATTGGGTATTGTTTTCTCTTCTTGTCATAAATTGCCTTTCGCACTGATGTAATATCATTGTGAGTAATATTTGGTAAATCACTGTTTAGTAACTCAGTTCTAATAATTTTTAAAGGTCTTGTAGATAAATTATCTTCAGCTTTTCGCTTAGAATTTTCTCTTAAAATCTGTCTTTCAATTTTTTGATTATTATTACTTACATGATTCACGTGTTCACCGTTTGACGAATGAAAAGTTTTATCCATTTTTGTTAATAAGCTGGCACTACAGCTGTTATTGGAGCATTTCCATTTCATTAAACCATCTTTGCGTTGTCTTACAAATGAATATTTATCATTATTTAATACTGCAAGATCTTTTCCGCGTTCAGACGTTATTATAATTTTGAAGTTTTCCATCATAATTAATATTACACAATATATTATACACTATATTATTACGTTGTTACCGCTCTGTACACCAAACGACTGAATTTGGCGGATACGTAAACCATCTGCAGACACGTAAACCACGATATCGTGTTTATTATCTTTATTACTAAACATTAAGAAGATAAACGACAACAGGAATTCGAGGCCCCTGTACTTACAATATTATACTGAAATCCATAGGTAAACTATTTTTTTAATTATCGAACATTTTATTTCGGGACGGTACTGAACGGCAACGTTGCTCTAAAAATCGTTCTCAATCGTTTGATTATAAGGTACAAAATATTGTTTCTTTGATCTGCCGCAATCGTTCTCAATCGTGTTATCAAAAAGGTACAACGTTCTCAATCGTACTCTACCGTGTGACACTACGTTACAGCGTTGCCACGGTTCGCTCCGGACGTATCGGTCCGAACAGCCACCATTGTCCACCGGGAAGTATCCGCATCGTAACAATAAATAAATAATATTATAATAATATTACGTAGTTGATCTCCACTATTAATATTTAGTAATGTCACCTTTTTTCGGTTAAATATGTAAGTAGATAATATCGTAATTATTATTCCATGTGCCCGACATAGGTATATCGTACCTATATAATATTGTTTGGTGGTGCGTGATGCATGAGAAAAATAATAATTATTATAAAACATCGCAAGTAGTATTATAAACAATTTATAGTACAATAATAATAATGATCCGCATAGTATTGATAAGAACATAATATTGTGTGTTTGTGTTTAAATATGTGGTTATCGATAACCTTCTAACTTCCGGCGGTGGTGGTTATAATATTTCCAAATGTATAGAAAAATATTGTTTCGGTAAAATATTGTAGTATTTTGTGTACAACACTTCTCTACAAACATAACTCATAAGCATAACATTCAGCCCGCAATACGGCAGTCACCTCTCCACCTCTCCACAACACACCGTAACAGACCGTCACCCCGATGGAGCTGCGACCCCCGCTCCTCCATCCCATGACGACAAACCCTCCGCCGTACAGCACCAAGCCAACAGCGACCGACACGGAGCGTCGGAGCCGTCAGAACGTACGGAAACTACAAACTGGCTTTTTAAGGGCGCTTGAAATAGGAAATGTCCAGGGGCCTTTGTCTTTAATTAGGATCAGTTAATGCGAAACCGCCGCCCGTGTAATTTACACCTAAAAATGAAAAGCGTGATATTAAACTGGTCATTCCTCATAAATTATAAACTAGCCAATATTTATACTGCTCCACCATTAGAATTAAGTTTACCATGGAAAATAACTTATATCCCAATGGCCTATATGTAGCCGCGGGTTTCTCATTAATAAAAATAAATATTAATATTTGTAATAAACGCTCAGCGTGGGACGTATTTTCCGGAACCGTCGAATTGCAGGTAAACCGGCGACGGACATTTATTTTCGTCCGTATTTATTTTATACGACCTGTCCGTATTGTTCGTGATGTAACTGTATATTATATTATAAATGAGGGCCAGTGGTATTTAGTTTCGGACGAAAAACCGACATACATGTTCACGGAGATGAGGGATTAAAATAATAATAATTATGATATTAATATATTGGAATGTATTTTTCACAGACACGTTATCGGTGTGTATAATATGTGCGTGTGGGTAACGAACAATCGAAATGTTTTGCAACAATAAATTATTAAGTATATTATTTTTTATTTATTCGAATTTCGTGCAAAAAAAGGACCGGCTTAATATAATATTATGTTATAGAAGGTACATACTATTATATCGTATTCGTATGGTATATAATATTATAATGCTATAGGTAAGGTAGGCATATAATGCATATTGTTAACCGGCGGGTGTGTTATTTATACATTTATACCCGTATACCTATTAAGTTCTGTGGTTATAATTATTGTAAATTTTAAAGAAAACTGTCCGAAAAGTGAAGGGTACATTTTGGTCAAAAATTGCATTGCACAAGACACTTTGTAGCAGTATACGCAGTAATAAATCATATTTAAAATTAAAGAAGAAAGAGTAGTCTCGATAATTTTCGTAGAATGATGTAAATAGTGTGTCTACACACAACACACTATTTTTTTAACTATTATAATATTATCTACAATATATTATGCCTATACTCTACGTTTCTGTAAACGAATAATATTTCAACATAAGAGAGCGGTGCACTTGAAATAGTTTCGAGTACCTACCTATATATTGTGACTCGAATAATGCATTATACTCTTCGACCTATACACTGGATCGAATACAAAAACAAAGAGTTGTCGTTAACAACGGTAACTCGCTAATGATCCAATGTTGTAAAAATATGAACTTAAAACACTCTTAAATATTTAATTTTATTTGCTTGTAAATATTTTTTTTTTTTAATAAAGCTAGACAAACCTATGGGTAATCTTGTATTAAATTTTCAAATGTTAGATTTAAAAAGAAATATTTTTATGAATTCTTAACTCAAAATAATTTGCTAAATTTTGTGATTTTTCAAGATAAGAACTTTAAAATGCTCATAAAAAAAAACTGTGACTAAAGAGTTTTAATATTTTATAAATTCCATTATAACAATAAAGTAGGCGCCGTGTATTACAATTTCAAGCTTTTTTACCCGACAAATAAATTAATTTTTATTGACATTCATAGAAAAAAAACTAATATAATTGAAAACTGAAAATGTTCAAAACAAGTTCAAAACAAATCAAAATATTTTGAAAATGTTATCATGTATAGAAAATGCGTATGCAAACAACCAATTTAATTTATATACGTTCATTTGTTTTAGAGTTATACCTACCAAAAACCAAAATCGATTTTGCGTAAAACTTCCTGTTTTCTTTAATTTTTATCTTATTTTTCTCGGTGCTTTTGAATTTTAAATTTAGACTTCCCCAATGCACTAACTAGATTCACTCTCCCATTATAGTACCCACCTATATTATATTGATGATATAAAATAATATGTTATTAATATATTTTATTAAGATATGTCATTATAATTGCTGTTATTAATTTATTGTTCATGCATTTTTAGGTAGGTACATAAAGCAATTTACTGATAATATAGATACCTAATTTTCCTAGTTCAATTTACTAATAATGCATTTTCTATACACAATAAAATTTTAACCTAACCTAACCTAACCTAACATTTTCTGTTTCCAATTTTATTAGAGTTTTTTTCTAAGAGTGTCAATAACATTTTATTTGTTTGGTTAACAACTTGAAAATTTAATAAGAAGCTCATACTATAATGTAACAATGACATTTGAAAAATCTTAAAAATCCTTAGTCACAGTTTTTATTTTTATAAGCATTCAAAGTTCAAATCACGATATTTAGCAAACTTTTTTGAGTTGAGTATTCATAAAAATTTTTATTTTTAATTCTAAGATTTGAAAAATGTAATACAAGATTATTCATAAATCATAAGTTTATCTACGTTTATCAAAAAAAAAATGTCTACAATCAAATTAAAGCAGCATTCCTTGTTATGCAAAGAAAAAAAAAGATCGACGTAAAAGACGCTTTTTTCACATATTTGATTTAGTGGCTATTATTGCAAAAACCTTTGATAAACTTATCAATAACTTAGCTTATTTCTATGTATATTATACGTCTTGGACTATATTAGTATTACCAGAAATTATAAGACCAGTAATAAATATATGACTGATAAAATATATCGTTATTGTGCCGAAATAGTTTTATCTACAATTATCTATAGTTGTATTTACGACTCAAGGAAAGGGAAAATTATCTGAATTATACCTACGTATTTAAAATATGGGTTTGCATAGATGAAACAATTGACAGTATGCGACGTAATGTAGCTAATGTCATTATTGGTATTTTGAAACCACAAGATGTTGGTAAAACTTATCTTATTCACACAGAATATTTAGACAAAGTGAACCATAGTACTATTTTTCAATTATTTGACAAATCTATGCATATTTTATGGCCAAATAATGTTAATCATGAGGACATTTTATTATTTGATTCGGATGCCACGCCGTATATGAAAAAAGCTGGCCGCTGTATTCAAACACTGTATCCAAAAGCTTTGCATGTGACATGCTTAGCTCATGCCCTCCATAATGTGTGTGAAGAAGTGCGTGCACATTTCCCAAAAGTTGATCGTCTGATTGCCGAGATGAAAAAAACATTTCTGAAATGTCCAAAACGGATCGCTATTTTAAATGAAAAATGTCCGGATATTCCAAATCCACCTAAACCAATCACTACTCGTTGGGGTACATGGATTACAGCAGTCGAATATTATTGCACATATTTAAATGAAATAAAAAGTGCAGTTGAAGAATTCAACGAGAATGCCCAGTGTGTGAATGTTGTAAAAGAGCTTATAAAAGATCAATCTCTACATTCAAATCTCGTCTACATTACAACAAATTTTGGATTTTTACCACATGCAATTACACAATTAGAAAAAGAGGTATTTTTTATTTTTGTTTCAAGTATTTGCTGTATTTATATATAATTATTTTTTAGGCGAAACCTTGGAAAAAAGTATAGGTATTGTGTTAGAAGCAAAACAAAAGTTAGAGGAAGCTAATGGCGAAGTAGCGAAATTGATTTTAGAAAAGTGCAATCGTGTTTTTTCAAAAAATAATGGATGGGCAGAACTTCAAAAAGTCAATAGTATTCATAATGGCACTGCACTAAACGTAAATGTGGAACAGTATGATTCAAATGATTTAGTTTATATGAAATATGCACCGCGGATTACATCGGTTGACGTGGAAAAGTCTTTTTCTATGTATAAAAATATATTAGCACCCAATAGAATGAGTTTCAATGAAAGTAACTTGACTAAATATATGGTTGTGAATTCCATTTTTAATATTTAATTTTATGTGTAATTGAAATTTGCTTTTTTAGAATTAAATTAATAAATCCTTTTTTTGGCTACTTAAAATGCTTTTTTAAGGATTTATTTTGCTACAAAATCCGAGCCCTAGTTATTATTTTTATATTTAATAGCTATTAACACTATTTTAAATAACGATAAATGCAAAACTTGTACAACGTTTTAATTCTATAAATAACGATAAGCACTACGCTTGGATAACGTTTTAATTCTGTATAATGGTAAACGCAAAACTTGGTTAGATAACGTTTTAATTCTGAATAATAATAAACACAATAGTTGAATAGCGTTTTAATTGTAAATAACATAAAACGGATTTTTTTTTTTTAATGTAAGCCCTGATTTGTTCACAAAATATTTATTGGTCACGCAGTCAAAATATTTTTCTGCTACGTACCTATATTATCTATACATGGTAGTATGGTACTGGCAATAACTGCAACATATTTGGAACAAAATGAACGAAAAAAACGTAATTTGATAATAATGTCGCTTACTGTGTTTTATGATTAGGCAGCCGAATTGACAAAGCTAGGTTTTACTAGTTAAAACTAGGATTTACCAATCGTACTCGGTAGGTATACGATATATACAAGTAATTTTAATCTGGGTTAATAGGTATACATAATATATAACTGATTAACTAAATTGTTTGCAATACAGATATCACTTAGAAAATAAATATGTACATATAATAAAATATAATATAATTTTTACATTTATAATATAGGTACCTATTTAATGTAATAAATACCTATATAATCATGTATTTAATTCAGCTCATTGGTATAGTTCTTGCGGTGTTGTAGACGGCTCTTCAACTTATATTTTGAAATATGACTTGTAGGAGAATGTCATTTAAAGTGAAAATGTATCTTTTACTTTCCTTGAACTTCTTTAGCCATTAATCATATTTTGAATCCGAATCTGAATTTTGACATTATTTCATTCATTTTTTATTACTTTAATAAAGAATGACACTTATTGTTATGACAAACGTATAATATAGTGTGTTTTAATCGATTTCAATGAAACAAATGCGTATATTAGGTATTATGGCACTCAAAAAACAGGTTTAATAATTAATATAAAAGCATATATATTATGTAATTAAATATACATATTTTAATAATCTTACAAGACATCCGAATTGGTTTTCGTGTAGCGTATTTATATTTTATTACAATCCATTTATTATTACTAACTGAAGTCGTTGAATTGTTATTATTATTAATATTTCCTTTTTAATTTGTTTGACAATACCACGATCATCATATTAGCATTGCATTACCCATAAGGAACCACGAGGAAGTGACTATCACTGCCCTCTATAAATATTATTAATTAATTAATTTAAACTTAGTCGTAAATATATAACTATAATAATTACAAGTGCCGTGAGTTCATCAATTTTCACTACGCATCATAATATAAGAGTGTCCAACCATGTCGGTGTCCAATCCGCGTAGGTCAATCGTCTCGGGAGTGGGGGTGGTCAAAAATTGAGAAAACGACTTAATTATTTTTTATAATAGCATAATATACGGTAATTTTTCAGGTGACTTTTGGTTTTCGATGACCCGTCGTAGGTCCAATGAGGAAGGGCAAACATTTTGACTGTCCACAACACACCTAACCCACGCCACGTATATAATATTATATTCTTATAAATAAATATTAGTGATAAAATTAATTGGCATAGAATCTACACCTAGTATCTATTATCTAACACTAGAAATACTTAATTGCATCGAATTATATTATATCTCGTCATTGGAGTTCAAAAAAAAAAATTGTCAAGCTCTTATATAATAACTAGTAAGATATTATATAAGAAAAAATAATACTATTCCAACAATATTGTAATAATGTGCACTCATGGCACTTATTGACGTATGTTATGCGTTAATGCTGACACGGACCCCCAACATGAGTATTTCGGAATCTCAGGGGGCCGCGAACCACATATTAAGGACAGCTGTATTATATAATAGTTTTTTTAATGTAGGTAAAGTGTGATATTTCTTTTATGCTTCAAAAATTAACAATGTTTATAAGCACACATTTGAGATCAACAGTTAAATAACGATTAGTATTTTTTGGTAAATCTACGTACTACTTATATTGTATAATGATATCCAAGTATACCTACTTGTATTTATTAAATTTATTCAAAATCAATTTTTGTGATTATAGATAATAATTGATATAATATTATTTTTATTTAATTTATATTACAAGTTCTTCATTCAATGTCTATTTTATTTTAATAATATTATGTAGTATAATATCGCAATATAATATTTCAATTATTATTTTTTAGTCCACCCACCATTTAAAAATGCATTTACAATTGTGTAAAATATAATAATATAATCTTCAATTTCACGATAGGGCTATTATTATTAATAATAATATAATACTGTTCATCTGTCATAAATCAATCCGACATTTCTTCTGTTTCGCTTATGGACGCCAAATTTTTTGCACAACCGTCCACCAATGTTAGGTATAAGTACCTATTATAGGTACGTACTTTCATAATAATACACTGTAGTATCGTACCAAGGCGGAGGATTTCAATACAACTGGAGGCCACCTATTCCTCCCAGGGTTGTTATGGTTTTTTCCGTATTATCGAGAACTGAGGAGATAACCGATAGGGTTGTTATGTTTAGAACATGAATTAAAAACATTTGTTTAAAAAATTTTTTTCATTGATTTAAACAAATAAAACATAATATATTTAAAACAGTATAAAATCCATGTGATTAATGTGTTTTTTTCGGTTTATTATTAATAATAAATATCCTTCAGAAAAAACGTTAAAGTATTAAATAATTATATCTATTAAATACCATCCATCATTTCAATTTTTTTTTTAATTTTATTGAAAAATTACCAAATCTAAAATATGTTTACTTAATAGTTAATATTATGATGTCCACATAAAACATCTATTCAGAAATATTTAAAATACATTTCAAATACTTTTAAGATTTACAATAAGTAATAAGTAAACAGTGAAACATAATATATCAGTACACGACATAACTAGTTACTTTTGGCTTTTCATTAACTTAACTGTTAACTTACTAACTTTTAACTTTTTGTTATTGGTGCATATTAACTTACTGAGTTAAAACTTTCCCAAAGCATCATATTTTAAACAGAAAAAAAAAATTTAAAACCAAAAATACAGTTTTTGGTCTATGATTCTTCTGATTTACTCTGATTCCTCTGCAGTTTCGTGAATTTACGATTACCTATATAATTACACGATGGTTCCTGTAATTACCAACTATATATTCAACCGTTGTACTTAATATATTGAAGCCACGTAAAACCCCGCGTCCGACTATCATCGCGATATAATATATTATGATCCAATGTTTGCATGTATCAGCTGACAAATATACTATATATAAGTATATAAGTTATATAAGTATATAAGTTATAGGTATATAATATGTTACATATTTTGTAGATTACCTATATCTATGTCGTCGGGCAAACGCATCAAAAATAAGTACATCTCGCTGCGTGTTTTTGATTGATTACATAAAGATTGGATCGTAATCGTTTATGATGGTTCAAGCCGTGCTGGTCATATTATTATGGGTTTTAATCGACTTCCCGAAATCGTACATATACGAAAACTAGTGAAAACGGTTTCGTGGACGAGTGCAACTCCGCAGTGAAAACGAATGTATAGTAACCTATTTACAGGAGAATGAACTTCGCAAGGACGACACGATATAATAATATATTATTATTATTTATATATTGGACTTACGTCTTACACGAAGTATAAATGTATAATACGACCAACAGTGTGTGAAGAAAAAATTGTATCATCGTCGGTACTTATAGTCTCCAACTGAGAAAAAAGTTGTAATATTTATGCATATAAATACATACTTATTTCAAGTTTACTTAAAACGTAAATGAATGATTTTATAAGTAACGTAAATGTAACATTACATGAACTACAAATGTCCTTTAAAATTAACTAGCTAACAACGTTATCTATACTGTAAAAGCAAGTCCCGATTTTTGTAACGCATACAAATCGACACCGTAAACGTAACGTCACCAATTTTTTTACCGTTATACCTGACAGATCTACCAATCGCCGTGTACATATAATTAATTCCGAGAAGTAGAATTCAACAATCTAAACATATCTATACTATATATATATATATATATATAATATATTTATATTCATATACTTACGTGCAAATATATGCTATATATTTATATGTGAAAATCGAATCTTTGTGTCGAATGTACTCTGAAACTAGTCATCCGTTTTCCTTGATTCTTTTTTTTTTAATGAAAGAGCGCATCGCTGACCAGGTTATAGGCTTAATTTCAAGGTAATTTTGTAATTACCCAATAGTGTGTGAGCCTACCTGACTGGTTTATTCATACCTAGACCGAAATATAATTCATATATATTTATAAAATAAACAAATCTCATGCACGACTGCACGAGCAACAGTCCCACTATTTGCAAACAACTATCCACAAAATAGTGAACATCAATTTGATGTTAAAATAAAATTATGTTTCATCAAACTTCAAACACACCAAATTATTTACTGATATACCTGACAGATCTACCAATCGGCGTGTACTTATGAATTGTTCCGAGAAGTAAAATTCAACAATCAAAATATATCTATACTTCTGTATTCTGTGCTATATTCATATATATTTACGTGCTAAATATACGCTATATATATAATAAGTTTGAAAATGGAATATGTGTGTCGAATATACTCTGAAATTTGTCATCCGATTTCCTTGATTTTTTTTTAATGAAAGAGTGCATCACGGACCAGGTTATAAGCTTACTTTATAAAATAAACAGATCGTATGCACTACTGCAAGAGCAACAGTCCCACTATTTGCAAGCAACTATCCATGGGGGCGGAGCACGCGGCACATAGCTAGTATTTATATAAAATTTATAACAAAATAATGAACATCAATTTGATTACACACAACACGCTGACAAGTGCTAAGTCACCTTGTTAAATTCCCTATGTCCTTAATACTATATTCTTATAACAAGATCTAAATGCAATCCCTAAGATTGCGGTAGTACAATTATTATAGAAATCTATTCGTAATTTTAGCTTAGTCAGTAGTACCTAAAAATAATAATCGACGGCGTAATAATTGGAAAACGGTAATAATCAAAGGTGTGCGCACAGTAATGGCCGGGTGGCTGTGGCCCACCCTGCAAGCGTCACAAGTTTTTAAATTTTTTAAATCATAAAACATTAAAAAGGTAAAAGTAACATTGATATTCATTACTCAATGATAATAAATAAATAATAATTTGGACTCTTGACTATGTTCATCGAGAAAGAATTGACATCAAGTATCAATGTCGATGATAGGTGAGTGAGACTGTTAAAACTTGAACTCCAATAAAAAGAAGAATGAAGTTACGAACTGTTATATTTATATTATATGCAAATGTCATAATACAATACTATCATTAATGTTTGTGAAATTGAATTTATTTCAATTTTAAAACTGTGTAAATACAGTTAATATACTTCTTTTTTAATTTTAAAATAATTTTGTATTTGTTTTGATTATATGAATGATTACATAAGTTATGCCTTCAATAGTGGGTGATATATTGAGTAGGTAAATTAAAGTAGGAAATAAAGTTTGTGCACGCCTATGGTAATAATAATATTAATTTGTATTATGTAGCTTTCAAATGTTATAGTTAATATACTACTGTCTACTGCAATAATACCGAAACAAATCATTCGTCTTCATTTATATTTAATATAAAATAACTTATATCAATTCTATGGTACAATTTAAAATGTAAGATACTTAATTAATTATTAATATGTTTGGACGTGACGAATCTAACCGGAAATCGGAATATTCCTGGACGAAATTTACGTACCAATGTTTTAAAAGTAGATTGGCCGCAATTTACATAAAAAATGACTGTGACCTTTTTTTGGCGACTTACTTTCCATATAGTATATGACCGTGACTTTTTTTGGGGGACACAATTTACCAACTCCAGCTATATAAAGTTCGATAACGATAAATTATTGATAAGATTATCAATCGTTTTTGCAATAATAGCCACTAAATCAAATATTATGTGAAAAAAGCGTCTTTTACGTCGATATTTTTTTCTTTGCATAACAAGGAAACCTTGCAACTTGTAAATAATAACTCATAATTCACAAAAATATAAATATAAAATAATAACTAAATAATTGTAATAATTATGGAGAAAAAAACTATAAGAATTGAAAACTGACAATGTCCGTAAACAGATCAAAAAGATTCAAGTTATTTTCAAAATTGTATTGTTGAATATAAATTGAAAATATAAACATTGATTAAAATTGTCATGTATCTACAGTAGTTCGTTTTTGAATAACAATAAAATTACAAAACCACTACATGAGAAATCGAGTAAATATCAAATGTTGTAAAAATATGAATTTCAAACGCTCATAAAAATTTAATTTGATTCGATTGTAGACATTTTTTTTGATAAAGGTAAATGTTTAATGTACAATATTATTATCGATAATGTATAGCAGCCATTATTATCATTTATGATATCGCTATGGATCGGGCAATAACACCTTTAATATTAAGGCACGGGTCGTCAGTTCGATCTCAACGACGCGTCGGTGACAATGCCGGTCAATGTACGCGACGTAATGTAATATTCACATTATTATAACAATTAAAATAGTGTTTATTATTTAAAATTATAATTATAATTATAACATCAATATAATATAGATAGGTACTTTAATGGGAGAGTGAATCTAGTTAGTGCATTGAGGAAGTCAAAATTTAAAATTCAAAAGCACCGAGAAAAACAAGATAAAAATTAAAGAAAACGGGAAGTTTTACGCAAAATTGATTTTAGTTTTTGGTAGGTATAACTCTAAAACAAATGAACGTATATAAATTAAATTGGTTGTTTGCATACGCAACTTCTATACATGATAACATTTTCAAAATATTTTGATTTGTTTTGAACTTGTTTTGAACATTTTCAGTTTTCAATTATATTAGTTTTTTTTCTATGAATGTCAATAAAAATTAATTTATTTGTCGGGTAAAAAAGCTTGAAATTGTAATACACGGCGCCTACTTTATTGTTATAATGGAATTTAAAAAATATTAAAACTCCTTAGTCACAGTTTTTTTTTATGAGCATTTTAAAGTTCTTATCTTGAAAAATCACAAAATTTAGCAAATTATTTTGAGTTAAGAATTCATAAAAAAATTTCTTTTTAAATCTAACATTTAAAAATTTAATACAAGATTACCCATAGGTTTGTCTAGCTTTATTAAAAAAAAAAAAATATTTACAAGCAAATCAAATTAAATATTTATGAGTGTTTTAAGTTCATATTTTTACAACATTGGATCATTAGCGAGTTACCGTTGTTAACGACAACTCTTTTCATTTTTTAATTATTTGTTTATGGAAACATAATTTTTTATTATATTTCAAATTTATTATTTAAAGCGTAACTTGTTTTGTTTATACCCGTTTTAGAGTAATCTATCTCACTTGTGCGTATGGGGACATTTATGGTGAATAACTCTTTTGGGAAATGTAACAAGACACTGTAGTACTTACTTTCTCGCCAAGTACTCGTTATCGTGGTCAGTCGAGAAAGAATAAGACTTTGTCTAGGTTAGGTAGGGATCTCACACTTGAACATCCAGTGCTCGTTATCGTGGTCAGTTGTTAGATTAAAGCAACCTTAGAGTTGTATAGTGTAAATCCTGTTGTACATTATTTAATTTTTTAATTATCCTTTTGTGCGCTACTTGTTATCGTGGTCACCAAAATGAGAATTTAAACAAGCTCATACAGCAGGTTTTGATAATTACTAACTCGATTGACAGTTTGGGAAGCGGAAACCGAAATATACCTGTTAAATACGTTAAGCCTTTGCGTGGGCTGACGATCTTTTTCTTATACAATGATAATATTATATCTTTGAATTCGAATAAAAAACTATCCAATACAGTGACCAACTTGTAACCTACTGTAAAGCAGAGTGACACCCGTGTAACCACTTTCATAATATTACAACCTATATAATATGTATTTAAAATATTTGTTTAGTACCTACCTACAAACTAATTATTAAAAACAACTTAGTACCTATACATAAGATAGCTCTACAAATATTTACTATACATATGTATATATATATATATATATGTATTATATTTAATCGTATAACTATTAACTAAGTATTATAATTATGCATAGCATTAAACTGATGACATTTATGTGCACATTTATACATAATATACCTACTCCAAGCTTGGTCCTACACACAAAAATAGTCGTAAATAACACGTTTCGAGTGTATATTACTGGCGAGATGTATTTTGTATTTCATGACTTAAAAGTGACAAACAATTAAAAGTTATTTTATTGGACATAATAATATTATCAATAGTCATTAAAACTATTTAAAACAAATGGTGATCGCATGCAAGTATTTTCAAATTTTAATAATAATTGTAATATTCATCCAAGGTAGGTACATCGTAAATAATAATATTATAACTTTTTTAAATTATTTATATTGGTGTCTATATATAGTGTGTGTATTGTGTATGTCTTGAGTTCACCAGTCCAAACCAAACCGTGACGTCTATCCGTGGAATAAAAACTGTCATGTTATTTGTAATTTGTACAACGCTGTAACGCACGATACTAACTATTACGTATAAGTTTTTATAATATAACATAGTATGTATAACATAATACAAATTAACATAAACTATAATTTGCAAAAATATATAGCTCGTTAATAACATATTATGCAGACAAAACTTGCTTATTATTCTCCGATACATTATGGTTATCTGTATATCAAAGCATCTACTGGGTAAGCCGAATTATTTCAAATTCATACTTTTTTTTGTTTTACTTAAGTCTTGTGTCGAAAGAAATATCTGATTTTCAAATAAGAACCTTCCGTCTTTTACTGTTAATTATTTAGGGCAAAAATACTGTTGCAAATTCTATAGTATAACACTATTAGATGCTCTGCAAATAAATAAACCTTATTTTCACTAGAATATTTAAAGAAAATATGTAGATCGTTTAGTTAGGAGTTTGCTTAGAGATTTTTTTTTTTTTTTTATTTGAAATCATCATAACTTACAAAAATTTAATTATAAAAATTATTCATGTTTATCCATCTCTTTTAAGCTAATAGCTTGTGTTAGAGATAGAGAGTAATACAGTCTTAGATTATAATTATAAACATATGTATGTATATAACAAATTAAAAAACAAACAAAGGAAACAATTATATACAAATAGTAATCAAATTAAATACAGCAGTATAGATTTTAAAATATTTTAAATTATTTGATAGAACAACCAATTATACACTAAATTTTTAATATTATTTTCAGACAGCTGAATATTTTTTTTATACTGACATGGCATAGAGTTAAAAAACGCAGGTCCTAAATAGTTGACAAAAGATTGACCAAAAGATTTGTATGGGTAATCAACTGGTATATTATACCGTCTATTTTCTCTTTTATCCACAATATTTTGACCGTCAAGGTCTTTATTAACATTTTTAAAGGTGAACAGAATAGCAAATTTATATATAAAAATTTAACAGGTAAGACACCAAACTCTCTATAATTATGCGACGTAGAACCTGATAAAGAATGTTTATTTAAGCAAATTCTAACTATATTATTCTGATTAATTTGTATTTGATTTAAAAAACAATCAGCCAATCCTCCCCAAGTTAATAAACCATATTGAAGTATGGATTGGTACAACGCAAAATAAACTACACGCATTGTGTGTTTTGGTACCAGATCTTTTAATTCATAGAATTTATAGGTTACCTGACGTAACTTTCCTACCAAATTATGAATGTGAAGATTCCAGCGTAAATTAGATTTAATTAAATTATCAAAAATGATACCTAAATATCGCGTACTTGAAACTTCTTTAATAGTTAAGCAAATATTTAAGTCACTACAAATCTTACCATCGTTACATCTACCTATGTATTTTAATATGATTAAGTGTTTGGAAACTTTTGTAAATTGATAA
This sequence comes from Metopolophium dirhodum, assembly GCF_019925205.1. Classification (NCBI taxonomy): domain Eukaryota; kingdom Metazoa; phylum Arthropoda; class Insecta; order Hemiptera; family Aphididae; genus Metopolophium; species Metopolophium dirhodum. The sequence continues at coordinate 27,419,693 of NC_083560.1, forward strand.
GGTCATAAACATTGATTTATTTTAGTTTTTTGAAAATTATTATCATAATATCAATACAATTTACTGACAGTGTAAAATTTAATAAAGCTTACAAAAAATGTGTTTTTATGTATTCTTCAGCAACCTATTAATGATTAAAAATTAAATTTAAATTTAACAAATTACATTTTTGTACTGCATATTATCTTAATATCTGTACTACAATGTTTATATTATACATTTTACTTTTGTTGATAAGAATTTTAATAAAGTTAATAAATAATTAATGCTGCAAATTTAATCTCCCATGTTTTGTATTTTTTTCTACTTTCTACTTTCGACTTGTGCGTTGTGTAGGCCTCTACTTCACGTCTGACCGACCGGCGATCGTTGTTATCAATTATTTTTCTTATCAATTATCATAAACCGCGATCACGAACTACATATTTATTGGAGGTATCGAGTTATATTTGTTAAAATTTTATTTTTCAGAACACAGAGACAACTTTTAATAGAATAAAATATTTACATAACAAATAGGAACGCTTTTTTTTTTCATTATTAAAAATATTTAATTACAATCTATACAACATGTGTACAATAAGTAATTTTGATTTAAGATATTATTTACATAGCCTAATTTCAATTTTGCTACGTCTACTAAGACATACTGTTTAACACTGAATAATACATTTTGTCACCCATTACATGCTGCATGTTTCCCTGACCTGACTGAAAAATCACGATACTAAATACTTGGATTTGGAGCATCGAGATACTAGATATTCGAAACTTACATTTTAAGTATTTAGACACTCGATACATTTAAATAAAATTAGTCATGGGTTTTTAAAAAAATTTATTTATACACAATTAGGTAGCCATAATATAAGATAATTAGTTAATATAGACCACAAAATGTAATGACTTGATAATAATAACAATCTACAAGACAATTAATTATTATTCACGTATATTTAGTTATTTAGATAGACATAAACTACAAAAGCAATTAGGTAGTAATAACTTAATTAATAAACTAGTCTTATATAATATATTAAATTGATAAAAACCGTAAATACTGATTATTATAATACTGTAATCAACAATTTTACTAATCACTGTTATACTAAATCGTTCGATTGAGCTCTTCTACTTAATTTTTCCCAATTCGAGCACTGGGTATGCATAATACACAGAAGTACAGACATAATGTGATATCGGTGTAAATATGGCCGACCAAGATCGACTGGTTGGTCTCGAACGATTATAAAGTCGATCTTTGTCGGAACAAACTAGGAACTTATTATTTTGCGGATTCACCAGTTTTTGCAGTTTATGTAATATGATATTTTCTAACATGATAGTTATAAAAACTGAATATCGACTCCGTGAGAGATTCAGAGCTATACTTTCTGATGATCATTAATTAAAGCAACGTCTTCCTTTATAGGATTCATCGAATATTCTTCAGATTATAATCAACTGACCAACGATATAAGTTGACACACTTCTACGCCAACATTACAGTATAATTATATTTTATAATATTTTGAAATTATTAAGGAATTTAACGAGATACTTGAAACACTTATATTTATTTAATTCGATATTTTAATTTTATAATTTGTATAGGTATGTTTATTATAGTTACCTATGTAAGGGTATAAAAATACAATTTATTTTTATAAATATTTTTACGTGATGACATCCTCAAACGTAAAATACATTCTTAGTAAATTTTAATCAACAAAATATTGGTCATCACTTGTATTGTAATATTTTACATATTATTGTTGTACAATATATTATGTTCAGTGCCGGATTAACACAGTTTTTGACTGTAATAAATGTTGCTTTTTTCCGTCCTGACCAATATGGTACATACTTAGTATGTTTAATGAACATACAAAAAAAAGGTGGATAAGTGGATGTCGCTCTGCTGTACGATAGGTTACAAGTGGGTCACTGTAATGGATGGTGTTAAATTTGAATTCAATGATATAATATCATTGTATAAGAAAAACGATTCTGAGCGAAAACGGTCAGTCAGCCTATGATATTACAAAGTATATTTGATGATATTATTGTGAATAAAGTAATTTATATATAACCTATTTACGTGGAGCCTTGTTTTAAATTTTCAATCCTTAGCCATAAAAGTTAAAAATTTATAAATTTTTAACTACAAAATAATTAATAAATTATAAATTTGATAAATGTTGTCAAAATTTGAACTTTAAATGCTTATAAAAAAAAATTGTGCCTATGTATTTTTAATATTTTTCAACTGCTATTAGAACGATATATCAGGAGCCTTATATTAAATTTTCACGCTTTTTTACCCACCAAATAAAAATTTATTGATATTGATAGAAAAAAAAACTAAAAAAATTGAAAACTGACAATGTCCGTAAACAGGTCAAAAAGAGTCAAAATATTTTCAACATTTTATGGTGTATAGAAAATGCTAATATAAACATTCAGTGAAATTTTCAAGTAACTACAGTCATTCGTTTTTTAATTACAATAAAATAAGAAAATTGTTATTGACTATCGCATTTTTGATTATCGCTTTCCGTTATAATTACGATTACAAATTTCAATAGTTTTTTATCAAATATAACGTAATTATAACGTTTGCAAGCCTTGGGACAAATACAAATGAGTCGTCATCAACCAATTTGCGGTGTCTTCAATACCAGCAACAGGTACACGGCATATAATATCAAAATACAGTCAGTTTTAGGTATAGTTAACCAAGGCTTGGCAATTTAGTGATTTTTTTTAACCCAGTTAAGTTAAGTTAATATGCACCAATAACAAAAAGTTAAAAGTTAATTTTACTATAGGTTAACTAAGTTAAGTTAAAAGTTAATACCCACCTTTGTTAACTTTTTATTAAGTTAAAAAAAAGTTAATTTGTTTATACAGCACTAGCGTACTTAATTTTTTTCCAACCCAAAACTAAATTGTACGATATAGTGTTAATACTTCATACAGTATTTCCATATTAGTTAGCCTCGAATGATATACATTTTTAACTTTAAACAATTTACGATACATATTTTTTGACATGAAAACGAAATAGACTGAAATAGTGAAATATTATAAAATTAAAAACAAAATAAATTAACTTAACTTACTGCTTAAAATGAAAAACTAACTCGTTAATTATGTATAAGTTTTTATAATATAACATAGTATGTATAACATAATACAAATTAACATAAACTATAATTTGCAAAAATATATAGCTCGTTAATAACATATTATGCAGACAAAACTTGCTTATTATTCTCCGATACATTATGGTTATCTGTATATCAAAGCATCTACTGGGTAAGCCGAATTATTTCAAATTCATACTTTTTTTTGTTTTACTTAAGTCTTGTGTCGAAAGAAATATCTGATTTTCAAATAAGAACCTTCCGTCTTTTACTGTTAATTATTTAGGGCAAAAATACTGTTGCAAATTCTATAGTATAACACTATTAGATGCTCTGCAAATAAATAAACCTTATTTTCACTAGAATATTTAAAGAAAATATGTAGATCGTTTAGTTAGGAGTTTACTTAGAGATAATATAATATAAAATTTAAATAATTTAAAACCATTTTATTCAAACATTCTGTCGTATACACCGATCACAGGCGTACACAAATAAACGAACAAATTAATTATACTAAAGTTAAAAAAATTATAATAAAACTTATATTAAAACTTTGACGTACAGTGGCGATCAAAGTGGCTTAATACAATTCACGAAATCAAAAATGTATAAAATACTTAACACGTGTTCATGAATTGTAAATTAATATGAATATAATATATACAACAACCAACAAGGAGACCATGTATAAGCTAATATGTTCTCAAATGTGATGGCATATCAAATATTACTGCCCCATAAATATTCACTAAACTTTTCGGCCATGGTTCCAAGATCCAGGTATTGGTTTTAGGGTCATAGATTTCTAAAGAATCCAAAAATTCATCAGATCCATTAAATGTGGCAACACATATATTGAAAATTCAATTTAAATTCAATAAGTTCATTAGAAAGATTTTCTTAAAAAATTAATTTTTATAGTTACTTGAATTGAATCTGGATAAGTGCATATCTTATCTCTAACCCATTTCCTTTGCTATATACAATAGTTTGGTTGTTGGATCATACAACATTGTATACTTCTTCCCCGTATCTAATAAATCACACATGGCAAGAAGAAACAGCAAAAAAAAAATAAGTAGATAAAATGATATTGAAAAGATAATTTAAAATCTGAATTTAATAATACTTTAGGTCCAGTCTGTTTAGGTGAATTACAAATTGTTTGTGGCACAGTTTTGTGCAGATGTTTCTTTACATAATGGAAATTTAAAGCTTCAATGATATAATCTTTACCTAAAAATATTATAATTATTATATACGATTTTAAATTTATAGTTAAAGCATAATAATGAAAAAACATACAATTTGGATCATTTTTAATAAGAGGTTGATCAACTACATTTATTGATATATACTCTTGGGTACTAAAGACAAACGGACATGGTCCATTAATTTAGGCAAACTGTCATGTCTACAATCTAATTCATGATTTATCCAATTAATAACACATACAAATATCTGCAACAAATATTTATAATTAAATTAATATATAACTAAAACAGATTACATTAGCAAACTTTTTTTTTGACTTGACGTAAATAGGTGTATTAGTATTAAAATGCAAATACAAATATTGCAATACCATAATAATAATAATATTTCTGTTATTTTTCTTGATCAAATAATTTTATATTTAGATATATTTTAATCGATTAGATAAGCATATTATTATAATATACAACCTTAAATTTGCTATTTGATATAAAAAAAACTAATATTTGGTAGATTATTAATTGAGATGTATATAGGTAGTTTAAATATTTAATAATCATGTGATTATGTGAAGTGATATAGACTTTTACACTGTAAATTACGATACAATTCCATCAAAATTGTAAATTATCATTTAAGAAATTAGAAAGAACGTAGTCATTAGATATGTGATCTAGATAATAATTTTAAAAAAAATATGATGTTTTATTAAACTGAGTTATGTTAATATTTTTTTTTTGTAATGACCCTAAGCTTGTTGATTCAAATTTAATATTTTTTCACTGTGAACTTCTAATTTAACATCAAAAGTGGAAGTTACACAGACATTTATGGTAAAATTTTATAATTTTACTCTCAGTAAATAACGTTTAGCTAGGTTAGTTTAAAAATTAGAGGGAATTAATATCTTATAAAATTTAAAGGTATGATTATTATCTAGGGCATCTCATTGGCTTCTGATTATATTTTAATTTTAAAGCGAGTTGAAATTGTAAATTGTTTGCATATCTTATAATACTCATAACTCTAATTTTTTTCTTGCATTTTTGCATGCATATCTTACAATTCAAAATACATATTAATCCCTAGATAATAATCTAACCTTTATAAATAGCTGTTAAATTAAATACTAAGTTTAATAAACTGCCAAAACCTATTAAATAATGCAAACATTTACATAATTATTTAGTAATATCGCCTTCCCAAACACCCATTCCCCTGTTATTAGTAGTTGTGAATCATACAATTTGATTATATTCCTCGCAAACCACATAAGTAAATTGATTTCTCAACAATAATTAGATACAACAATTACAAATTTTATAAGACATACTTTTTCTTCAAATGGAACATTAATGTGATCACGCGAGATTAGATTAATAATTTCTTCAGAAGACAAAGATAGGAATTCTTCAGCTTCAACCAGTTTTCTGAAAATTATTATCATAATATCAATACAATTTACTGACAGTGTAAAATTTATTAAAGCTTACAAAAAATGTGTAAAAAATTGCTAAGTAAAAAAAAACTAGTCATCTATAAGACTTCAGCATTATAAAGATGTGATATCAAGAATAAAATAATGCTAAGTAAATTAAATTTTAAATTAATTGATTCTATCTCAATCATTTATTTACTTTGCGAGAATTTATATATTTCGACAAATAAACATGTCTATTCATAACTGGACTATTTAACAAATTTCCATGACAAATGTTACTAAATTTGTTTTATAAAAAAGTCTTAATTATTAAATTATAAAGAAAATAAATTCTCGCAAAGTAAATAAATGATCGAGATAGAATCAATTAATTTAAAATTTAATTTACTTAGCATTTATTCTTGATATCACATCTTTATAATGTTTATGTATTATAAATTACTAGTTTTTTTTAAATTTAAGTTAACTTAGCATTTATTTATGATATCACATATTTATAATGCTGTAGTCTTATAGATGACTAGTTTTTTTTTACTTAGCAATTTTGTACACGGAGTTCGACGAAGTGTTTTTGTTGGGATAATATTATTGTTAATTACCGAAAAATATGACATATTCTTATAAATGATATATTTTTATTATATTTTATTAGTATAGGAAAGTACTTGCGACTTGAGTCGATACGATAAGCAATATTAACATATTTTATGTATTTAATGGTTTTAAAAAACCATACCTATATAGTAAATACCAACCTATTCGATAACGGTTTAACCTACAGTATTATGTAATGTAGCATACTATACACGAGTACCTTATTAAAATACGATAAAATATTCGATTGAATATAATACACACATTGTTATGTACGTAGGTACTTACCTATTTCGTTAGTAGTTAACTTCAGTTAGTAGGTATTATACGTATCTGTAGATGCGGTATATTATATTCCGTGGTCTATAGAAATATGGAATCCAGTGTACTAGAGCACGAATACGGATTAAAGATACTTAAAGTTAGTTATACTTATTAGTTCATGCACGTAATACAGAGACAGCACGACGCATCATGGAAAATATATTAAATAGCAGGACGCGAAAAACAAAAACTTGTGCGTTGTGTAGGCCGCTACTTCACGTCTCACCGACCGAAGATCGTTGTTATCAATTACTTTTCTTATCAATTATCATAAACCGCGATCACGAACTACATATTTATTAGAGGTATCGAGTTATATTTGTTCAAATTTTATTTTTCAGAACACAGAGACAACTTTTAGTAGAATAAAATATTAACATAAAAAATAGGTACGCTTTTTTTTTTCATTATTAAAAATATTTAAATACAATCTATACAACATGTGTACAATAAGTAATTTTGATTCAAGATATTATTTACATAGCCTAATTTCAATTTTGCTACGTCTACTAAGACATACTGTTTAACACTGAATACTTAATTTTGTCACCCATTGCATACTGCATGTTTCCCTGACCTGACTAAAAAATCACGATACTAGATACTTGGATTTGGATTATCGAGATACTAGATATTCGATACTTACATTTTAAGTATTTAGACACTCGATACATTTAAATAAAATTAGTCATGGGTTTTTAAAAAAATTTATTTATACACAATTCGGTAGCCATATAAGATAATTAGTTAATATAGACCACAAAATGTAATGACTTGATAATAATAACAATCTACAAGACAATTAATTATTATTCACTTATATTTAGTTATTTAGATAGACATCAACTACAAAAGCAATTAGGTAGTAATAACTTAATTATTAAACTACCTAGTCTTATATAATATATTAAATTGATAAAAACCGTAAATACTGATTATTATAATACTGTAATCAACAATTTTACTAATCACTGTTATACTAATTAGTAATTACTTAGTATTTAATTATATTTATAAAATTCAACTAATCATTTAAGTAGGTACCTATGTTATAAATGTTTAATTATATATAATGTGTATTGCATAATAACAGTCACTAGTCAGGATTGAATTTGATTTGTATTGTACATATTGGAAGTATCTTCGATACAAATACATCTCGATAAAATTATAATATGAAGTATCGATTATCTTGTATCGCAATACACAGTGTCAGCCTGGTACTTACTTAAAGGGCCCCGATGTATTCATACAGAAGATCCATTAAAAATGTTATTTTAAAAAATAATAAAAAAGTGCTAATAAACAAGTAGTTACAATGTCGGGAAAGTCGTTACTTCGACGTCTCCCCGACCGAATATTTGTGTTATCAATATGAAAAATGAAACGTTCACTAAACTGCAGAATACACATTAGTATGAAATTCGATTAACTCTAAACGCTCCGTTTGTTTCTACAGCAACACGGCTAAACATTGAAAAACAACAACTGATAAATATCCAAATAAATTATTAAAAAAAATCATCGGTTCTTGTCATCATGTAAATATTTTAGTTAGGTTAGTATAGTTAGATTTTATCCATCATAGGTATTATTTAAAAAATATTAGTTTATCATTTAAATATATTGGTTATATTACTTATAATGACCTTTGCCATTTTAGGGGTGAAAGTTTTGATGGCTCGTATATATGTATTACATTGACTAAATTGTAAAAAAAAAATTGATCCATTTTTGTTGGCACTTTTTTAAGATAAAAAAAGAACACAGAACATAAAAGCATAGTATGTAATTTTCCAGAAGTAAAGAAGACATTGTTACAAATTTAATTCCATATTTGCTTCTTTGTTTTTTGAACTGAAACATTTAAGTTAAAAATATACAAAAAGTTTTTAATTGAAAATGTTGTTCTCTTCATTTTTAAAAATCTCAATGATTGTTTCAGTTGGTATAATCGAAAAATACACCAAAAAACTATGAATGTGTCTATTATTGTTTATTATTGATACCATCTTTTGGTGAATAGAAACAAAGTACTTAAAAAAAATATAAAACTATTATTAAACATAAACACAGTTTGAATATACATACCTTAAGTGCTCGATGAGACCAATATTTTGATGTATTGATCATTTCTAAACCCCAAATAGAATAGTTGTTGTGATACATAAAAGTTCTAAAGTGTTTTTATTCACCCCGTTTTACCATATAATATAATACAACATATTATTTTTTAATGCGTTTCAAGTTGCGTAATTGATTTTTTTATATCAATAATTTTTGATGAAACGATAATACTATAATAGTATTGCACATTTTAATGGTATAATTATTATTATATTATAATAGATAATAATATTCAATATCCAATATTCATAGTACTATCGCAGCCCCTCAATACAAATACGGCAGGGTGCCCCGGACGCGTTCGTGGCGTAGCGGCTATGACCAGTCCGACACTGGCGATACATAAATGCAATATTTTGACAAATTAATATTTACGATTATTTTTACATGCCTACCTACCAATCACGACTGTTTGACTGTTTTAGTATAATATGTGTAAAAGGAGCTGAAAATTTAAATTTATGAATATACGATCATTTAATTGCAGTGTTAATTAATTTCAAATTATAACCAATTATGATTTTTACTATCATAATTAATATTTACTATGCAAATACAAAGAAAATTAAGTAGTTACAGGTGATTTCCTGTAGGCTGTAGCATAAAACTTGTAGGAATAAATTATCAAATGTCACTTTTGAAAAATTAGTATTTTTAAAAGAAAACAAGACGCTATATTATAGTATCATAGTAATTAAATAAAGAAATTATTCGTTTTCCAGACATTATGTACAATTCAAACCCTCAACCTAGTGAACAGTTTTAATACTAGTAATGCTTATAATATATTATGCATGATACAATAGCAGTTTCTTATTTTTAATAAAATAAACAACTTTAGGATAAGACGGAGCTGTCGTGCTTAAATGGTTTTTCTTAATATTATCATTAAACCTTATGTAGGTATAGGTATGCACAGTGCTCGAATTGGGAGGTGTGTAGGGGGACGGGGCTCCCCTACTATTTTTATATTATTTTTGCCTACCCCTTCTATTTACCCCTTATTTTACTTGGACGGGGGGACGGTAGAAACTAATGTCTGAAATAAAAAAACCATCTATAGGTATCATCAATGGTGTACATCGTAGTATATTATATGTCATGTTCCTAATATAAAATATGTATAATCGATAGGTACATAATTAAAAAATAAAAATACAAAATACAAATGGTACGCATCGTTAACTCTGGGTGTAGGTACTAGTAATTAATTATTATTATGCTTTGTTTATTCATTAAAATATATAATTTTACATTGAACCTCATTTATTCTACATTATTTTACCTATAACAAGTGGTGAATTAAAATATCACGAAAAATACATTAGTTGTTTGTGCTCGGTCCAGCCTATAATATAGTGAGGGGGTGATAAATTTATCTATCGTTTAGCGCGGACGGCTAACGTATTTTTCAATTTATTTCAATTCACTACTGATTATTAAATTGGGTGTTAAATACATTTTATAAATATGACAATATTGTATTATAATTGAAACGCGGAAAACCCAGCATTTTTATGATTTCCCGATGTCAAGTTATGACAATGTATTAAAAGGCAAACATTATTAAAAGTTTATACTACTATAGTTTCTAATAATGTAAATTCTCCCAACGCCAAATAGTCATTACCTTCAATGTGTAGACACGCAAGTGAGACGTGCGTATGTGCATCAACACCTGTATAAGGTTCATCGTACATCCGATTGATCTTTCTTATGTTAAATAAACTATACACATAATATAATACTTATGTTATATTTAAATATTTTAAAATTTGATTGGAACATTAACAATGAATTGTATTAATGTTTCATGTCTGTTAGGTGTCAGATAAATCATATTACTTTTCTTTGACGTTTGATAAAACATAATTTTATTTTAACATCAAATTGATGTTCATTATTTTGTTATAAATTTTATATAAATACTAGCTATGTGCCGTGTGCTCCGACCCCATGGATTGTTTGCAAATAGTGGGACTGTTGCTCATGCAGTAGTGCATACGATCTGTTTATTTTATAAAGTAAGCTTATAACCTTGTCTGCGATGCACTCTTTCATTAAAAAAAAATCAAGGAAATCGGATGACTAGTTTCAGAGTATATTCAACACACATATTCCATTTTCAAACTTATATATATATAGTGTATATTTAGCACGTAAATATATATGAATATAGAAGTATAGATATATTTAGATTGTTGAATTTTACTTCTCGGAACAATTCATATGTACACGCCGATTGGTAGATCTGTCAGGTATAACAGTAAAAAATTTGGTGACGTTACGTTAAACGGTGTCGATTTGTATGCGTTACAAAAAATCGGGACTTGCTTTTATAGTATAGATAACGTTGTTACCTAGTTAATTTTCAAGGACATTTGTAGTTCATGTAATGTTACATTAACGTTATTTATAAAATCATTCTTTTACGCTTTAAGTAAACTTGAAATAAGTATGTATTTATATAACATAAATATTACAAATTTTTTCTCAGTTGGAGACTATAAGTACCGACGATGATACAATTTTTTCTTCACACACTGTTGGTCGTATTATACATTTATACTACGTGTAATTACTGCCTTTCAATTCAAAATCTATTTTCTTCAATATATATCAATTAACTTCTTTCAACAATTATATTCTATATTTCAATTCAAAATTCAATATTACACTTTAATCAATTATTCTCATATATAATTCAAAAATGCTACACGCGTGCATCAATTTTCTAGATCAGCCTATCGCCGTCTACTTTAATTTATTAGATCAGTCTCCGCTGTCTATCACAAAATACCATAAAATACTTAGGTCAGTTCCTGCTGCCTATCACAAAATACCATAAAATACTTAGGTCAGTCCCTGCTGCCTATCACAAAAAATCTTAGATCGGTCCTTGCCATCTATTTACCATAAAAATCCTAGATCAGTCTACAGCTGTCTATCATAAAATACGTATATAGTTCTTCCCAAGCTTGTTTCCTATTTTTTTTTTCTTTATCTATTTTTATTCGAATATTTTTCCCTAATATTTTACACCACCACCAAGTATAAAATAAACGCTGATATATATGTATCAACGTGAGACGTGCACTTCAAGCTATACAATTTTAATTTTAATTATCTATCTTCACTTAATTAATATACTCACAACAACGTTGTTGCCACTGCTGTGTTCATTTTCCTTGATTGTCTGCTGGCCCGTCTTGAATTGTTCGTTGATTCCGGAGTCGCCTTGGTTGATCAGACCTTAACTGTTACCTCCGTGGAGCTGCTGACGTGGTGTAGCCGCTGCGTCGGTACTGGATCTCCGAAGTTGAATGTAGCCGCCTTGACTGCTAGACTCGCCTTTGGAAATTTAAATCCACCGCTTCGACTGCTCGCCTCGTCTTTAACTCCTTGAACCTCCTTTTTCGACTGCGCCAGTGTAATATGCTCGGGAGCTTGGTACCTACTATCGTAGTACTAATAGTAGATAAGTGGCTGCCAAGATATTATAGATGCAGGTCGCAGACACTTTATTTGATGTTGAAGTCGTGGTTGTTGAATAAATAAAAGACAGTTGTTGTTTATTGTGAATTTTATTATATTGTTTGATAATTTTCTAAGTCCAAAATAGTGTTGTACAGAGTGGCGTGAAGGTGCTTGCACTAATGGGTGGTAGTACACGTCTGAAAACAGGCCGATTCGGGCTCCCTTTTATATGAAGTTCCCCGTACCCCTTGCCTATAGATACTGTATCTCGGCTCACGGATGTGATTTGTGTGAACATCGTTCCAGCCCACGCATATTATGACTTCCAGTATAATTCTGTGTATTAAATTTGAAATAATCTTTTTAATATCATTTTAATATTTTTATAATGACTATCGTCGCGTACAGCGTTGTAATCAAAATAATCATATAGTATATATTTTTATATTTGAACATTTGTCGTATACAGAGCAATTATATGGTTCAGTGAGTTCCTAATATCTACCGTCTCTTAACCAAGACATTAAAATGTAATATTATTTACTAAACAGAAAGAACCCTTACCTCCATTTCTATTATCCGATTTATGCCGAATTACAGTATCTAAATTATAGTATAGTATAATTATGTGCCTGTGTAATTTGTTTTATTGTTAAGTAGTAACTTGCTTACTACACGTTCAACGGTGTCGATTTGTATGCGTTACAAAAAATTGGGACTTGCTTTTATAGATAACGTTGTTAGCTAGTTGGACCTTTGTAGTTCTTCTAATGTTACATTTACGTTATTTATAAAAACATTCTTTTACGTTTTAAGTAAACTTGAAATAAGGATGTATTTATGTAACATAAATATTACAACTTTTTTCTCAGTTGGAGACTATAAGTACCGACGATGATACAATTTTTTCTTCATACACTGTTGGTCGTATTATACATTTATACTTCGTGTAAGACGTAAGTCCAATATATAAATAATAATAATATATTGTTATATCGTGTCGTCCTTGCACAGTTCATTCTACCTATGAATAGGTTACTATACATTCGTTTTCACTGCGGAGTTGCACTTGTCCATGAAACCGTTTTCACTAGTTTATGTAACATATTATATACCTATAACTTATATATACTATATTTTTCAGCCGATACATGCAAACATTGAATCATAATATTATATTATATCGCGATGATAGTCGGACGCGGGGTTTTACGTGGCTTCAATATATTAAGTACGACGGTTGAATATATGGTTAGTATTTATAGGAACCATCGTGTAATTATATAGGTAATCGTAAATTCACGAAACTGCAGATGTAGAGGAATCAGACTAAATCAGAAGAATCATAGACCAAAAACTGTATTTTTGGTTTTAAACTTGTTTTTTAACTCAGTAAGTTAAGTTAATATGCACCAATAACAAAAAGTTAAAAGTTAACTTAACTATAGGTTAACTCAGTTAGGTTAAAAGTTAATACACATTTTTTGTTAACTTTTTATTAAGTTACTAGCGTACTTAATTTCTTCCCAACCAAAAACTAAATTATAGGATATAGTGTTTATACTTCATACAGTATTTCCATATAAGTTAGATTCGAATAATATACATTTTTAACTTCAAACAATATCCGATACATATTTTTTGACATGAAAACTAAATAGATCGAAATAGTGAAATATTATAAAATTAAAAACAAAATAAATTAACTTAACTTACTTCTTAAAATGAAAAATTAACCTGTTAATCTGACGTAAATTAAGAAAGATATTTAGTAAGTTTACAGTTAAGTTAATGAAAAGCCAAAAGTAACTAGTTAAGTTAAAAAGTTAAAATAAAATTAAGTTTTTAACTTAACTTTAGCTTTTTAACTCGTTAACACCCAGCCTTGCTTTTAACCAAACAAATTGTTTGAGTAAAATTGTTTAAATAACTTAATTTTAATTTAATATGTTATTTACTTAATTATATATATGCCAATATGTCGTGTGCTGATATATGTTTCACTGTTTACTTATTACTTATTGTAAATCTTAAAAGTATTTGAAATGTATTTTAAATATTTCTGAATAGATGTTTTATGTGGACATCATAATATTAATTATTAAGTAAACATATTTTAGATTTGGTAATTTTACAATAAAATTTAAAAAAAAACTGAAATGATGGATGGTATTTAATAGATATAATTATTTAATACTTTAACTTTTTTTTCTGAAGGATATTTATTATTGTTTATTATTAATAATAAACCGAAAAAAACACATTAATCACATGGATTTTATACTGTTTTATATATATTATGTTTTATTTAAATCAATGAAAAAATATTTTTTAAACAAATGTTCTAATTCATGTTCTAAACATAACAACCCTATCGGTTATCTCCTCGGTTCTCGATAATACGGAAAAAAACCATCACAACCCTGGGAGGAATACGTGGCCTACAGTTGTATTGAAATCCTCCGCCTAGGTACGATGATACTAAACGGTGTATTATTATGAAAGAACGTACCTATAATAGGTACTTATACCTAACATTGGTCGACGGTTGTGTAAAAATTTGGCGTCCATAAGCGAAACAGACAATGAATGAAGGACTTGTAATATAAATTAAATAAAAATATTATTATATAAATTATTATCTATAATCACAAAAATTGATTTTGAATAAGTTTAATAAATACAAGTAGGTATACTTGGATATCATTATACAATATAAGTAGTACGTAGATTTACCGAAAAATACTAATCATTATTTATCTGTTGATCCCAAATGTGTGTTTATAAACATTGTTATTTTTTGAAACATAAAAGAAATATCACAATTTACCTACATTAAAAAAAACTATTATATAATACAGCTGTCCTTTATATGTGGTTCGCGGCCCCTGAGATTCCGAAATACTCATGTTGGGGGTCCATGTCAGCATTAACGCATAACATACGTCAATAAGTGACATAGGTGCATATTATTACAATATTGTTGGATAATTATTATCTCTTCTTATATAATATATCTTATTAGTTATGATATAAGAGATTGACCTATTTTATTTTTAGAACTCCAATGACGAGATATAATGGAATTCGATGCAATTAAGTATTTACAGTGTAGATACTAGTTGTAGATTCTATGCCAATTAATTTCATCATTAATATTTTTTTATTAGAATATAATATTATATACGTGGCGTGGGTGTGTGTGTGTTGTGGACAAAATGTTTGCCCTTCCTCATTGGACCTACGACGGGTCATCGAAAACCAAAAGTCACCAGAAAAATTACCGTATATTATGCTATTATAAAAAATTAATTATAAAGTCGTTTTCTCAATTTTTGACCAATCCCACTCCCGAGACGATTGAACTACGAGGATTGGACACCGACATGGATGGACACTCTTATATTATGATGCGTAGTGAAAATTGCTGAACTCACGGCACTTGTAATTATTATAGTTATATATTTACGACCAAGTTTAAATTAAATTAATTAATAATATTTATGGAGGACAGTGATAGTCACTTTCTCGTGGTTCCTTATGGGTAATGCTAATATGATGATCGTGGTATTGTCAAACAAATTAAAAAGGAAATATTAATAATAATAACAATTCAACGACTTCAGTTTGTTATAATAAATGGATTGTAATAAAATATAAATACGCTACACGAAAACCAATTCGGATTTCTTATAAGATTATAAAAATATGTATATTTAATTACGTAATATATTCTTTTATATTAATTATTAAACCATTTTTTTGCGTGCCATAATAATATACGCATTTGTTTCATTGAAATCGATTAAAACACACTATATTATACGTTTGTCATAACAATAAGAGACATTTTTTATTCCAGTAATAAAAAATGAAGGAAGTAATGTCAAAATTAAGAACGGATTCAAAATATGGTTAATGGCTAAAGAAGTTCAAGGAAAGTAAAAGATACATTTTCACTTTAATTGTCAACATTATACAAGTCATATTTCAAAATATAAGTTGAAGAATCGTCTACAACACCGCATGAACTATACCAATGAGCTGAATCAAATACATGATTATATAAGTATTATTTACATAAAATAGGTACCTATATTATAAATGTAAAAATTATATTATATATTATAATATGTACATAATTATTTTCTAAGTGATATCTGTGTTGCAAAGAATTTAGTTAATCAGTTATATATTATATAGTAATTAGACTCACATCTCTGTTGAATATGATTTCATATTAATTGTTTAATCAACTGTTATGTAAGTATACCTATACATAATAATTATATACATTTCAAATATTTTTTTCAGATTATTATAATCGTAACCAACTATACAACGAAAATGAAAAATACTCATTCTCTCAGTTATATCGTGTGTACCTATTAACCCAGATTAAAATTACATGTATATATCGTATACCTACCAAGTACGATTCGTTCATGTTGTTCCAAATATGTTGCAGTTATTGCCAGTACCATACTACCATGTATAGATAATATAGGTACATAGCAGAAAAATATTTTGACCGTGTGACCAATAATTAATATTTTGTGAACAAATCAGGGCTTACATTTAAAAAAAAAAATCCGTTTTATGTTATTTACAATTAAAACGCTATTCAACTTTTGTATTCATTATTATTCAGAATTAAAACGTTACCTAACCAAGTTTTGCGTTTACCGTTATACAGAATTAAAACGTTATCCAAGCTTAGTGCTTATCGTTATTTAGAATTAAAACGTTATACCTACAAGTTTTGCATTTATCGTTATTTAAAATATCTATAAATTTTTATTAATAATAACTTATGTGTGTTGGTAATGACCCGTTTTCGGAATATAATATTATAATCAATTCTTAGATTATTTGCATGAAATAAATGTTTCCATGAAACCAATAAACCAATAGACAGGTTATTAGAGCGTGGATTAAAATATCCTAAAAATAAAAAATAAATTATAACTGTTAATTATACGATTGTATTAGACCCTAAGAGGTCATCATATTTAGGTATAGGTATGAATTCATAACTTTTTCCGAGGCCCGTCAGACTAGCACCATTAATACTTTTTTTTTCGAATTTATCAAATATTACTATACGTAGTAAGTACTTACTCAATATAATATGCAGTATAAATTCATATAATGATCTTCAGTAACACAAAATTCGGAATTTGTAACTCCAAAAAACTTACTATGGGTACCAAACCTATTTTTTTTTTTATTCAAGATGTATTTCTTTGGCTTTAACCAAAGTCTGAACACGCAATTAAAATATATAATAATGCGTTCTTTGTAGTGATATACGACGAGGACCAACATCTTAGACATGCAATATTATAAAGTCGAGATCCGTACGATGACAAACACGCGGTGATGAAGTTAAAATATACACGTGGTTATTTTTTTTTTAAATGAATGCTACCCATATCTATAATATATATGGGATAACTTTTCATGAAATAGTCATCGCTAAATAGCATTGTGTACCGATCTAATATTAACAAATATATTTGAGTTTATTTATTTATATTACGAGTAGGTACAGTAGATAGAACCTCATTAATTGACAATAATTGTGGATCTATGTTGTCCGAATTCATAAAAATCCGAATGAAACAAAATAATCTATGAAATGAGCCTATACACACATTTATACAATGTATGACTATTCAGTAAAAATACGATGTATACCTATTGTAGGTTTAGGAAATAAAAATGTTATTTTGTAGTATACAAGACCTAATTGGGCACTACCAAATACAAAATAAGTATGGTTAGAATACTCCGATTAGCCTACTCCTTTCATAAAATACTAATATAGTACCTATGCGTAATAATATTACAATAATAATAAAATAGATAGGTGCAACATGCATAATATTATAAATATTAATAATCGTCTAGATACCTATTGTTTTAATATGGTTGGTAGATCCTTGGTATTATAATATTGTATACCTGCATCATCCAATACCGAATACCGACCTGTAACTATTTGGCCACACTCTATATTTTTTTTTTTTTTTTTTATTAAATAAAACAAAAAACATTTTTATATCTACTACCTTTAAGAAGAGCTTGAGTTGGTAGTAGAGAGTTACATGTTACAACTTAGATTATATACACATATTAATTACTAATTACAACAGCAAATTGATTACATCGACATTTGACAATTAATTAAACATAAAAGAGGAAGTACAAAAAAGAATGAAATTAATAACATATTCTATACATACATAATATTTAGACATTCCTTAAAAGCTAGAGATTATATTTTTTGTAGAAGCCAATTGTAGATTATTATTTTATGATTAGATTTGGGATTTGATCTTATAGTTTTCTCGATTGCGAAAGGCATTGCATTGAAGAAAGTTGGTCCTAAATAGTCCACGAATATTTGTCCAATAGTTTTTTTAGTGTAATTATTTGAGATGTCATATGTTCTATTACGTTTTGAATATACAATATCATTTATAGGAGTATTTTTACTAAGAAACATGATCGCGAATTTTTTGTAAAGTAAATTAATAGGTAGAACGCCCAAGCATTTATAATTTAATTTAGTTGATCCTTCTAACGTGTTTTTGTCAAGGCATTTACGAACTATTTTGTTTTGCTGTATAGTTAAAGCCTTAATAGCATTTTCATATGTACCACCCCAGGCAATTATACCATATTGAAAAATAGCTTGGTAGAGAGACAGGTACACTATACGCATAGTATCTGGTGAGATTACTTTCCTCAACACTCTATATATTAGTGTTATTACGAGGAACAACTTTATCCTGTGTAAAGCCCATACTATAATATTGCATAGTCTCATTTAACGCAAAAAAAATAGGATTACCTTAGGTATATTTTTGCTGTCTGCGATACCTAATTAGTATGTGAGTATAATAGCATATAAGGTATAAACTTATTTATGCATTATGTTCGTTGTTTGTTATATTTTTACGTTATTTCATATACTATATTTTTAATTCCTAAAATATTATCAGCACATTTAAATGATAATAATATAATATGATCCCAACGGCTCATCTGGACGGTTACCGGTCAATATCATTATAAATATACATATAGTAATAATAAATCAAGGTAGGTAAATGTATGTTGTATCGGTCAGATACACAAAATAATAATAATAATTGACATGCGCATATTGCATATAATAGGTATATGCAAACACATAATTATTCAAAAAGGCTTCATATGTCTTTAATTTAATTTATTTATTTTTTGCTGACAGTTGACCTAATAATAAATTAACAACTTTGATTAGGATTAAGTTTAACCGTCACTCCTGGCGATTCGTGAGCGTGAATAACTAGGTAGATAAGAGGTATAGACGATATGTGTTACATAATATGATAAGAATTAATTTTTTTCGTCAAGTTTGCACCAAAAGTTTAATATTAAATTGTAAATATTGGGGAATTAGTAAATTAGCTTTTCTTTCCGGCGTACAGTATAAAGACCTATGACTAAATTATAGTGATTCATTTTTAACGGTGGGAAGGAGGGCGAGAATATAACTTATAATGTTTCGGGTACACGAAATATATTCTAGCTTCTAAATGTACCTAAAAAAATGTACGGTGGGGAGGCTATGTCACCCTCAGCCCCCCCTATTGTACGCCTATGGTTAGATATAATCACTACCACCGTTGCCATCACAATTTCATAATATTTGAAAAGGTCACGATTATTACGTCGACAATTATTGTCGTGTCTAACAATAATATTATTATATCAGACATAATTTGGTAAAGTTTTTGAGGGGGAGTGGGGAGTGGCTGAGTGTCAATTGTTTTGCACCTATTGGTCCAAAATCTGGTCACTTCGCTAGCCAATGACTTAATCGTCAACATTACAAAATATAATATTTTACAACACGAGTAGCCGAGTATATTTGTGATACGCATAATTACACGTCATACCAGAATAATATGATATATAATCAAAGGAAGGGGACTTTTAAAGCTTAGCGTCCACTCGATTTGTAGCACTATATAAAACGTCTTAATTTTTACTTTCCAACCAAAATTAATCATAGATTTGCCTGATAATATAGGCACTGTTCACATAACCATAAGCGAGTCCACCGGGCAACGCCACGCGGCATAGCTAAACATTGATATTATGATATATAATAATAGAATATTATAGAAGTCTGTAAGCGTTTGCAAAACGCGTATCGTCCAAAACCTGGAGACCACACATACCGTAATAATATTATAAATACGTTCAAGTGATGTATATAGTGTAGGTATAATAATAGATGTATATTGAATCGACATGAAAGCCTGAAACAGAAAATAATGCACACAATATATTCGGTGGCAAAACGGATGGAACCGTGTCGAGTCTATTATTTATTTTGTATTATGTATGTCTCATTTCTACAAATAATGAAAAAAACTGCCCTCCGACGCCACATTGTCTCGTAGGTACAAAATGAGATCGCTGTGCCACCGATTGCAAGACAATCATTTATCGAATATCTTTCACGATAATATACTGTTCGGGGAGAGCATTATTCTAACGAAAAAAAAGCGTCATTAGGTACCTATATAGAATTGGACCGACCGAATGACGCCAGTACGAGATGACAATAAAGCGATATTATTGTATAGGGACTGAAAGTATATTGTGATATTATAACAATACATACTATGCGAGTGTAAAGCCTAAAATATATTATATTATCTTGTACACGTACAGCGAACGACGACCTTCTTTTCACGAAATAACAATTATATGATATATATGTAGCGTATGCGCCCCCAGTTCGGCAGTCTATAGTTCGAAGAGTTTAATGCATTATTCGAGTCACAATATAGGTAGGTACTCGAAACTATTTCAAGTGCACCGCTCTCTTATGTTGAAATATTATTCGTTTACAGAAACGTAGAGTATATAAATAATATATTATAGATAATATAATAGTAAGCCAGTAGACTATATAGTAAGACTATATAATATGTGGGTAAAGTTAAAAAAATAGTGTGTTGTGTGTAGACACACTATTTACTATTTACATCATTCTACGAAAATCATCGAGAATACTTTTTATTCTTTAATTTTAAATATGATTTATTACTGCGTATACTGCTACAAAGTGTCTTATGGCAATGCAATTTCCGAGACTTAAGTAAACAGACGTTCATTATGCAAATCGAAATCGAAATCTCTGGTAATTCAATACAAAAAATAATGGACATACAATAATCTTGGTTGCCATTCATTCCGCGTCATCATTGTCGTGCATGCGATTATTATTTTTATATTTTATAATGACCAATGACGTATTATGTCTATGTTGTTTTAATTATCATAGTAAAACTCGGTTACAATATTATACTTATGGTATTATTGATAAACTATTATGTATTTTATTTGTTGTATTTTGTATGCAGTTACAAATTTTTTGTTGATCACAATTAATTATGTATTTAAAACCATTTTCTAAAAACGAAATAACATCTCTCTACTATTTTTTTTCTTGACATTTGGTTTTTGTAGTCGTTATCAAACTTATCCGGAATGTTGCAGATATTCATTTCTACAATTTCATAGCCGCAGACGGCTTCGATGATATCTTTTTTTCAATGCTACATTTTCATCGTATCACACCAAGAGAGATACTATTCCAAAAAATTGTATGCGGTTCACCTGACCCCGAAACTGTTATCGATATTCTATATTATTATCAGTTTGTGTGCGTAGTGACGGGCTGTAAGGGTGGAAAACGGAAAACAATTTTTATTTTATTTTATTTACGGATTAACTGGTCAAGATACGATGTGAATGAACTGTATTTTTATATTTTTCTATGACTTAGTACAAGAAGACCCAATGTCACATTTTGATAAAATTATGACCAAATTAGATTTGACATTGGTCTTTTTGACAATCGTAAGAATAAAAAGTGGATAAGTGGATGTCGCTCTGCTGACAGACAGGCGGCATTGACGCACGGCGGTAAGCGGCGACTGGGGAAAAACACGAATTTTAACTGCACGGTATACTATATTATAGTCTTTTTTCCTATAGAAATTTGGTTTTCGTTTCGAAGACGAATATGATATATATTACTATTGTCAATACAGCACGCACGAGTACCTACAAATACAACACAATATACGCGTTTATTGTTTGCAGTATGTTTTTTAAAATACCCAAACGAACGATAAATTACGATAAATTCCGACGTTTTGCGCAGTAGTGGAATGTTTATAATACAATATAGGTATTCTATAACCGTCACCAGAGTCGACCTTTTCTTATTTCACAATCGTCTCCACACGAATATAATAATAATAAAATATAGGTATTCTATAACCGTCACCAGAGTCGACCTTTTCTTATTTCAAAATCGTCTCCACACGAATATCATAATAATAAAATATAGGTATTCTATAACCGTCACCAGAGTCGACCTTTTCTTATTTCACAATCGTCTCCACACGAATACTATTTTGTAGTTAAAAATATATAAAATGTTTAACTTTTATGGCTAAGGATTGAAAATTTAAAACAAGGCTCCACGTAAATAGGTTATATATAAATTACTTTATTCACAATAATATCATCAAATATACTTGGTAAAATCATAGGCTGACTGACCGTTTTCGCTCAGAATCGTTTTTCTTATACAATGATATTATATCATTGAATTCAAATTTAACACCATCCATTACAGTGACCCACTTGTAACCTACTGTACAGCAGAGCGATATCCACTTATCCACCTTTTATTCTTACGATTGTCAAAAAGACCAATGTCAAATCTAATTTGGTCATAATTTTATCAAAATGTGACATTGGGTCTTCTTGTACTAAGTCATAGAAAAATATTATAATACAGTTCATTCACATCGTATCTTGACAATGATGACGCGGAATGAGTGGCAACCAAGATTATTGTGTGTCCATAATATTATCAGTTCCACCTCGAAGAGTATTGAATTACCAGAGATTTCGATTTCGATTTGCATAATGAACGTCTGTTTACTTAAAGTCTCGGAAATTGCATTGTCATAAGACACTTTGTAGCAGTATACGCAGTAATAAATCATATTTAAATTTAAAAAATAAAAAGTAGGTATTATCAATGATTTTCGTAGAATGATGTAAATAGTGTGTAGACACAACACACTATTTTTTTAACTTTACCCACATATTATATAGTCTACTGGCTTACTATTATATTATCTATAATATATTATGTCTATACTCTACGTTTCTGTAAACGAATAATATTTCAACATAAGAGAGCGGTGCACTTGAAACTGGGGGCGCATACGCTATATATATGTCATATAATTGTTATATATTTCGTGAAAAGAAGATCGTCGTTCGCTGTACGTGTACAAGATAATATAATATATTTTAGGCTTTCCATTCGCATAGTATGTATTGTTATAATATCACAATATACTTTCAGTCCCTATACAATAATATCGCTTTATTGTCATCTCTACTGGCGTCATTCGGTCGGTCCAATTCTATATAGGTACCTAACGATGCGTTTTTTTTCGTTAGAATAAAGCTCTCCCCGAACAGTATTTTATCGTGAAAGATTTTCGATAAATTATTGTCTTGAACTCGGTGGCACAGCGATCTCATTTTGTACCTACGCGACAATGTGGCGTCGGAGGGCAGTTTTTTCATTATTTATAAAAATGAGACATACATAATATAAAATAAATACTCGACTCTAAACGGTTCCATCCGTTTTGCCACCGAATATATTGTGTGCATTATTTTCTGTTTCAGGCTTTCATGTCGATTCAATATACATCTATTATTATACCTACACTATATACATCACTTGAACGTATTTATAATATTATTACGGTATGTGTGATCTACAGGTTTTGGACGATACGCGTTTAGTGAACGCTTACAGACTTCTATTATCATATTACCTAATACTAGCAGAATAACCTGGCGTTGCCCCGGAAAAAAATTGTGAATTATTGACTCCTTTTGGTTATAATCTGCTGTGCAAAAAATCATATTATATATACATTTTTAGATATCCCGCATGGCGTTGCTCGTTGGACACGCTTATGGTTATATGAACAGTACCAATATTAACAGGTAAATCTATGAATAATTTTGATTCTGAGAGTCGAAATTAAGACGTTTTTTCTAGTGCTACAAATCGAGTAGTCGCTCAGCTTTAAACGCAAACATGAACATTTTTTAATGTTTAAAATTTGATATTTATTATCATACTAAGCTATAAATATTTACAGCATTATTATAACCGTGCAAAACTATTTAAAAAAAAATAACGCGGTTTAATTATCTATCTATCTATACTTTCCAACGTATTTGAATACTAATCTGCCATGTTTTTTACTAGGACTTTAAAACATATTATATGCAATCGCATAACTCCCTAAGTCCCCTTACTTTGATTATATATTATACTATTATGGTATGAAGTTTAATTGTGTGTATCACAACTACTCGGCTATGCGTGTCGTATATTATGTTGTAATGTTGACGATTAAGTCATTGGCTAGCGTAGTGACCAGTTTTTGGACCAATGGGTGCAAAACAATATTGACACTCAGCCACTCCCCACTCTCCCTCAAAAACTTTACCAAATTATGTCTGATATAATAATATTATCATAACACACGACAATTTATTGTCGACGTAATAATCGTGACCTTTTCAAATATTATGATATTGTGATGGCAACGGTGGTAGTGATTAGATCTAACCATAGGCGTACAATGGGAGGGGGCTGAGGGTGACATAGCCTCCCCCCCGTACATTTTTTAGATACATTTAGAAGCTAGAATAAATTTCGTGTACCCGAAACATTATAAGTTATATCCTCGCCCTCCTTCCCACCGTTAAAAATGAATCACTATAATTTAGTCATAGGCCTTTATACTATACGCCGGAAAGAAAAGCTAATTTACCAACTCTCCAATATTTACAATTTAATATTAAACTTTTGGTGCAGGCTTGACGAAAAAAATTAATTCTCGTCGTATTACGTCAACCGCACACATATCGTCTATACCTCTTATCTACCTAGTTATTCGCGCGCACGAATCGCCAGCAGTGACGGTTAAACTTAATCCTAATCAAAGTTGTTAATTATTAGGTTAAAAATAAATTAAATTATCATTCAGTGGGAAGGAAATACTATACGTTTTTAGAGTAAAATTGACTAATTCAAATTGTTAGATATAGTTATATATAGGTAATTAATACTAATTATATTATTGGCAGAACGATGGTAGCGTCTGAAAAGTGATATAAACGACCCATTTGAACATTTTCCAAGATACTTTAAACCATACTTTAACACATATTCTTTGATAATCATTTTTATCTTTTTAAATGATTATAATATTTCTTATGTATAAATTTAAATAAAGTATCATAATAATTATGAATTATTATAATTGGATAATTAGATAACAGCGTTTTATTAGTATTTAATGTGTATAATTTAATGATATGTTTTAGGTACCTACTAGATAATAATATTTAAAGACATATGTACACATTTTATTATTATTATTAAATATAATATTATGATTTCTATATTTTGTAACGTCTTATGTATGTTCGGTTCATTTGTTTGTGTATAAATTCAATATACATATTTTATACTGTTTGTAATATTATATGCACCGCGCCTCTGCCCAAAATCACATTTTACTATTTGGTTTATTTAATTATAATATTAAATATTTAAATATTATGTATAATACCGGTAGCCCACCAATGATCTCCACGATCGATGACCGGCTAACGCCCACCATCGACGGATCCCTTTTTGAATAATTATATGTTTACATATTATATGCAATATGCGCAAGTGGATTATTTTGTGTGTCTGACCGATACAACATACATTTACCTACCTTGATTTATTATTACTAAGTGTATATTATTAATGATATTGACCGGTAACTGTCCAGAGTAGCCGTTGGGATCATATTATATTATTATCATTTAAATGTGCTGATAATATTTTAGGAATTAAAAATATAACAAACAATAAACGTAATGCACAAACAAGTATATACCTTATACGCTATTATACACTTACATACTAATTAGATATCACAGATAGCTAAAATATACCTAAGGTAGTCCTGTTTTTTTTTTTGCGTTAAATGAGACTATGTGATATTATAGTATGGGCTTTTATTACACACTATAAAGTTGTTCCTCGTAATAACACTAATAGATAGATTGTGGCCAAATAGTTACGGGTCGGTGTATTGGATGATGCATAATATTATAATACCAAGGATCTACCAACCATATTAAAAAAATAGGTACCTACAGGAATCATTGATTACAATTTCCGTTAACATGGTATTATAATATTATAATAAGTTTTTTTTTTATTTACTGATATAAATTAATAGTTTAAGGACTCTTAGGGTCAAAACAATATCACACATATAACATTCAATATAGTTTAGACGATTATTAATATTTATAATATTATGCATGTTGCACCTATATATTTTATTATTATTGTAATATTATTACTCATAGGTACTATATTAGTATTTTATGAAAGGAGTAGGCTAATCGGAGTACTCTAACCATAGTTATTTTGTATTATTTGGTAGTGCCCAATTAGGTCTTGTATACTACAAAATAACATTTTTATTTCCTAAACCTACAATAGGTATACATCGTATTTTTACTGAATAGTCATACATAGTATAAATGTGTGTATAGGCTCATTTCATAGATTATTTTGTTTCATTCGGATTTTTATGAATTCGGACAACATAGATCCTCAATTATTGTCAATTAATGAGGTTCTATCTACTGTACCTACTCGTAATATAAATAAATAAACTCAAATATATTTGTTAATATTAGATCGGTACACAATGCTATTTAGCGATGACTATTTCATGAAAAGTTATCCCATATATATTATAGATATGGGTAGCATTCATTTAAAAAAAAATTACCACGTGTATATTTTAACTTCTTCACCGTGTGTTTGTCATCGTACGGATCCCGACTTTATAATATTGCACGTCTAAGATGTTGGTCCTCGTCGTCAAGTTTCCAACCCAAACTCCGATGTTTTTTTTTTTGTTTATTTTACCGACCGACTTAAATTAATAGTTTTTAAGTTTACATATAATTAATTATAACGTGTAAGTAGGTAGGTACTAGGTATGCCGTATGATTTGTTGTCATATATATTTGCACATACCTACATATTATAATAATATATGACTATAAGAAACGCATATATTTGAAGTTCGTGATCAGACTTTGATTAAAGCCATATTAAAACATTTGTTTGTTAGGTCCATACTAAGTTTTTTTGAAGTTTCGAATTTTGTGTTACTGCAAATCAATATATAAATTTATACTGCATATTATATTGAGTAAGTTCTTATACTACTTATAGTTATTTTTAATAGAATCGAAAAAACATTTATTAATGGTGCTAGACTGACGGGTCTCAGGAAAAGTTATGAATTAATACCCATACCTAAATATGATGACCTCTTAGGATCTTATACAATCGTGTATGAACAGTCGTATTTTTTTTTTATTTTTAGCATATTTAAATACACTCTTTTATAATAAAATGTAGTTACTATATTATACTGCGCCTTATATAACAACTGAATCTACGTGAAACCCAAAATATAATATAATATTCTTCATTACGGAATAAATTCCAATTACATTTTATTATATTATGTTGTCTCCGTATTACAAACGCGTACAGAATGGCAATTTTGCATTAATGAGCATATATGGGTACATTTTGCGTCGTTAGTTTTAATGCTAGCTATACTGTAAATAATTTATCAATATTATTATGTGCTCTACAAACATTATTTTTTTCGTTATTTCAATATTTTAAAGCGAGCTAGGTATGAGAATTATTTTAAATTTATTTAAATGACGCACTAGAATTTAAAAACCTCAAATAGGTCAATTTACTGTAACATTAAAACTAACGACACAAAATGGATTCCACTATAACAACCTACGCATAGGTATTAAATATTTCAATAATATAAATAGGTCCTTTTTATATTATTATATAGTATTAGGTATCAGGTGTAGATGGTCTTATCTGTTATAATATGATATATTAATACCAAAATACGAAAAATCAAGTGAAACGAAAATATTAGCCAACTCATCAACTTTTACACTTTATTTGTACAATACAAATTACAAAGTATAGTTAACTACAACAGACTGTATTTTGATATTTTATACCGTTTGGTATATTATATGCACCACGCCTCTGCCCAAAATCACATTTTACTATTTGGTTTGTTTAATTATAATATTAAATATTTAATTATTATGTATAATACCGGCAGCCCACCAATGGTATCCACGACCGATGACCGGCTAACGCCCACCTGTCGGTTTGCGTACTCATTCTCTCTCATTCCTGCTGCCTACGGAGACGCAACAGGCGTCCAAACTATTATAATTATTATATTTCTTGTCGTGTTTTTCTTTTAAAATATTATGGAGTAGCAGCAGCTTAAATCTTCCGCGGCGATATCCCGAAAAGAACGTTTATGAAAATGACGGATAGATCAGACATCGACAAATCCATTTTTGAATAATTATATGTTTAAATATTATATGCAATGTGCGCATGTGAATTATTATTATTATTTTGTGTGTCTGACCGATACAACATACATTTACTTACCTTGATTTATTATTAGTATCAGGTATGTTCTTATCTGGTATATAATAAATGGTATTTTAATACGAAAATACGAAAAATCAAGTGAGACGAAAATACAAGCCGACTCATAACTAACTTTTACATTTTATTTGTACTATACAAATTACAAAGTATAGTGAACTATACCCACAACATACTGTATTTTGATATTATACGCCGTTACCTGTCCATTGGTCTATTGGTTAGGTAAGGAAACCGGGTCATTACCTACACACATTAGTTATTAATTTTAAAGTTTTAAAGTTGGTTACGATTACCTATAATAATCTGAAAAAAATATTTGAAATGTTTTTAACTATTATGTATAAGTAATACATAAAAGTTGATAAAACAATTATTATGAAATCATATTCAACAGAAATGTGAGTCTACTATATGATATATAACTGATTAACTAAATTCTTTGCAATACAGATATCACTTAGAAAATAAATATGTACATATAATAAAATATAATATAATTTTTACATTTATAATATAGGTACCTATTTTATGTAATAAATACCTATATAATCATGTATTTGATTCAGCTCATTGGTATGGTTCGTGCAGTGTTGTAGACGGCTCTTCAGCTTATATTTTGAAATATGACTTGTAGGAGAATGTCATTTAAAGTGAAAATGTATCATTTACTTTCCTTGAACTTCTTTAGCCATTAATCTTATTTTGAATCCGAATCTGAACATTATTTCATTCATTTTTTATTACTGTAATAAAGAATGACTCTTATTGTTATGACAAACGTATAATATAGTGTGTTTTAATCGAATTCAATGAAACAAATGCGTATATTAGGTATTATGGCACTCAAAAAACCGGTTTAAAAATTAATATAAAAGAATATATTATGTAATTAAATATACATATTTTAATAATCTTACAAGACATCCGAATTAGTTTTCGTGTAGCGTATTTTTATTTTATTACAATAAATTTATTATTACTATCTGAAGTCGTTGAATTGTTATTATTATTAATATTTCCTTTTTAATTTGTTTGACAATACCACGATCATCATATTAGCATTACCCATAAGGAACCACGAGGAAGTGACTATCACTGTCCTCAAAAAATATTATTGGTTATTTAATTTAAACTTAGTCGTAAATATATAACTATAATTATAAGTGCCGTGAGTTTAGCACTTTTCACTACGCATCATAATAATATAAGAGTGTCCAACCGTGTCGGTGTCCAAGCCGCGTAGGTCAATCGTTTCGGGAGTGGGGGCGGTCCAAAATTGAGAAAATGACTTAATTATAATATTATATTATAAAAGCATAATATACGATTATTTTTCTGATGATTTTTGGTTTTCGATGACCCGTCGTAAGTCCAATGAGAAAGGGCAAACATTTTGACTGTCCACAACACACACACACACCCACACCACGTACATAATATTATATTCCAACATCTAATAAACTTAAATTATAACTGTGAAAATTATTTTCTCAGTTCCCATCCACATAATATGAAAACGATGAAAATGGTCATTACGTCTAAGTGAATTTAAAACGAGACTGGGTGACATCGGCAACACCACCCGCTTGCCAAATGAGGCCACAGCTATTATTAAAACGGTATATTTTTAAATCGAAATGTTTGTAAAATTATCGTGCACTTTGTACCCATAACAGCAACGCTACAACAGCGGGAAACAACGTAATTCAACACAACACGCTTTATATATATATAT
This sequence comes from Metopolophium dirhodum, assembly GCF_019925205.1. Taxonomy (NCBI): domain Eukaryota; kingdom Metazoa; phylum Arthropoda; class Insecta; order Hemiptera; family Aphididae; genus Metopolophium; species Metopolophium dirhodum. The sequence continues at coordinate 27,450,487 of NC_083560.1, forward strand.
AATTTACTTATATATAGGTACTTTTACGTTTACCATGGTTCCTACATAATATAGTCACTGTGTGCAGTTTTCGGATTAGATAAGTAGTTTTTTATCTAGATAAAGATAAAGATAATGCAACTCTAATATATCTAAATAAAAAAAAGGTACACATGTTTTTAAATATGTTTTAAATTTGGGTATATTTTAGTTGGGCACTAGGAACATAATAATAATAATCGTATAAATAAAAATAATTACATTATTTATAAACCATAAACTTGGTTTGAGAATCTGTATAAATATTTAAAATGCGTTTGTTTAATTTCGTGATTTTTATCAATATGAAAAATTTAATAAGATCCAAATAAGATGAATTCATTTAGATTAGTAAAAAATTATCTAAGACGTTCAGATATCTTGTAACTATTTATCTAGATAAGATAAAAGACGAACAAATAATTATCTAGCTGATATTCATCGAGATAAATTTATCACTGACCGTGTCTGACCTACATCGGTGTTTAAGACCCAAACGTCACAATAGACTTTTATCCTTCGCCGTTGAGTGTATAGGTGTGTATATTTTTTCCCGACACGAAAACACGTGCAAGAACACAATTGTCAAGACTGGTATACTCATCCGATATTTTGTGCTGGTGGTTACTTGCCATGCCGTCGCCATGCATACTTGTACAATTATATTATTTATCACTGTTGCCGTTCACTGTGAGGACTGTCGGCAAAATTTGACACGAGTCAAAGGAACGGTCATTATAATATTATGCTTGTACTACTGATCGCGCGACCTGTCCGTGTAGACCGAGAAAACCAGTAGCATGGTCCTGAGATGCCAAAGTCAGTAGGTACCTATTATAATAAATAATATTATATTATATGAGCAATTCTTAACGTTTTGTAGATCACGGACCCCTGATGAATAATTTTTAGAAATCGTGGACCCCCTACCAATTAATTTTTGAATACCTTTTTTTTTACAAAACATCTCATGCTATCTTAACCAAAATTATAATTATTATTTTACATTACAAATTACATAAATAGACATAACAAAACATACACATTTATAATTATTTTTATACACTAAGTTAATTTATATTGTTTATAATTTTATTCACTATTTCAGTCTATTTCGTTTTCATGTCAATAAATATGTATCGTAAATTGTTTAAAGTTAAAAATGTATATCATTCGAATCTTACTTATATGGAAATACTGTATGAAGTATTAACACTATATCCTATAATTTAGTTTTGGGTTGGAAAAAAATTAAGTACGCTAGCGTTGTATAAACAAATTAACTTTTTTTTAACTTAATACGCAGAAAGTGAGTGAAGAAAAAATTGTATCATTGTCAGTACCTATAGTCTCCAACTGAGCAAAAAGTTGTAATATTTAGTTATATTAATACATACTTACTTCAAATTTACTAAAAAAACGTTAAAAAATGATTGTATTAATAACGTAAATTTAACATTACATGAACCTACAAATGTCCTTGAAAATTAACTCGCTAACATCGTTAGGTATCTATACTATAAATGCAAGTCCCGATTTTTTGCAACGTATACAAATCAACACCGTTCAACGTATTGTTATACATTTTTTACCGTTATACCTGACAGATCTGCCAATCGGCGTGTACAAATAATTAATTCCGAGAAGTAGAATTCAACAATCTAAACGTATCTATACTATATATATATATATATATATAATAATAATATATTTCAAGGTAATTTTGTAATTACCCAATAGTGTGTGAGCCTACCTGACTGGTTTATTCATACCTAGACCGAAATATAATTCATATATATTTATAAAATAAACAAATCTCATGCACGACTGCACGAGCAACAGTCCCACTATTTGCAAACAACTATCCACAAAATAGTGAACATCAATTTGATGTTAAAATAAAATTATGTTTCATCAAACGTCAAATACGTTATACCTGACAGATATACCAATCGGCGTGTACATATATAAATTGTTCCGAGAAGTAAAATTCAACAATCAAAATATATCTATACTTCTGTATTCTGTGCTATATTCATATATATTTACGTGCTAAATAAACGCTATATATATATATATATAAGTTTGAAAATGGAATTTGTGTGTCGAATATACTCTGAAACTTGTCATCCGATTTCCTTGATTTTTTTTTAATGAAAGAGTGCATTGCGGACCAGGTTATAAGCTTACTTTATAAAATAAACAGATCGTATGCACTACTGCAAGAGCAACAGTCCCACTATTTGCAAACAACTATCCATGGGGGCGGAGCACGTGGCACATAGCTAGTATTTATATAAAATTTATAACAAAATAATGAACATCAATTTGATGTTAAAATAAAATTATGTTTTATCAAACTTCAAAGAAAAGTAATATGATTTATCTCAACAGACATGAAACATTAATACAATTGATTGTTAATCTTCCAATCAAATTTTTAAATACTTAGATATAACATAAGTATTATATTATGTTTATATTTTATTTAACATAAGAAAGATAAATCGGATGTACGATGAACCTTATACAGGTGTTGATGCACATACCCACGTCTCACTTGCGTGTCTACACATTGAAGGTAATGACTATTCGACTTTGGGAGAATTAACATTATGAAAAGAAGAAATCAAAAGGAAACCCATAAAAAATGTTGTAACTGCTTTAGCTGAATGTAACGAAAACATATACCCTTCAATATACAGGCTTTTACATATTTTAGCTTCTTTACCAGTTAGGTACTAGTGAAAGATCATTTTCGACACGTTGGCGGTTGAAAATTTATCTCAGGAACACGATAACTGAAAATCGACTGAACGGGTTAGCATTAATGAAAATTCACCGTGATATAGAAATGACAGTTGTAGAAGTTATCGAAAATATGGGCAGAAAGGGTTGCCGCATTAGACTGATATAACATATATAAATATGTTATTTGTTAATATATTTTGCATTATAATGGTAAAATATTGTTTCCATGTGTAATATTATAAAATATATTCAAAATACCTAATCTTAAAAAATAGTATTTGAATATATTATGATAATTGTATTCCCATAAGGATTATATTCAGATTACTGATTAAACACACCGCACACTAATTTACACACAACACGCTGACAAGTGCTAAGTCACCTTGTTAAATTCCCTATGTCCTTAATACTATATTCTTATAACAAGATCTAAATGCAATCCCTAAAATTGCGGTAGTACAATTATTATAGAATTCTATTCGTAATTTTAGCTTAGTCAGTAGTACCTAAAAATAATAATCTACGGCGTAATAATTGTAAAACGGTAATAATCAAAGGTGTGCGCACAGTAATGGCCGGGTGGCTGTGGCCCACCCTGCAAGCGTCACAAGTTTTTAAATTTTTTAAATCATAAAACATTAAAAAGGTAAAAGTAACATTGATATTCATTACTCAATGATAATAAATAAATAATAATTTGGACTCTTGACTATGTTCATCGAGAAAGAATTGACATCAAGTATCAATGTCGATGATAGGTGAGTGAGACTGTTAAAACTTGAACTCCAATAAAAAGAAGAATGAAGTTACGAACTGTTATATTTATATTATATGCAAATGTCATAATACAATACTATCATTAATGTTTGTGAAATTGAATTTATTTCAATTTTAAAACTGTGTAAATACAGTTAATATACTTCTTTTTTAATTTTAAAATAATTTTGTATTTGTTTTGATTATATGAATGATTACATAAGTTATGCCTTCAATAGTGGGTGATATATTGAGTAGGTAAATTAAAGTATGAAATAAAGTTTGCGCACGCCTATGGTAATAATAATATTAATTTAATCATTCGTATTCATTTATATTTAATATAAAATAATTTATATCAATGCTATGGTACAATTTAAAATGTAAGATAATTAATTAAATATTAATATGTTTGGACGTGACGAATCTAACCGGAAATCGGAATATTCCTGGACGAAATTTACGTACCCAATGTTTTAAAAGTACATTGGCCGCAATTTACATAAAAAATGACTGTGACCTTTTTTTGGCGACTTAGTTTACTGGTTCCATATAATATATGACCGTGACTTTTTTTGGGGGACACAATTTACCAACTCTAGCTATATAAAGTTCGATAACGATAGATTATTGATAAGATTATCAAACGTTTTTGCAATAATAGCCACTAAATCAAATATGTGAAAAAAGGGTCTTTTACGTCGATCTTTTTTTTCTTTGCATAACAAGGAAACCTTGCAACTTGTAAATAATTACTCATAATTCACAAAAAATATAAATATAAAATAATAACTAAATAATTGTAATATTTATGGAGAAAAAAACTATAAGAATTGAAAACTGACAATGTCCGTAAACAGCTCAAAAAGATTCAAGTTATTTTCAAAATTATATTTTTGAATATAAAATGAAAATATAAACATTGATTGAAATTTTCATGTATCTACAGTTGTTCGTTTTTGAATAACAATAAAATTACAAAATCACTACATGAGAAATCGAGTAAATATCAAATGTTGTAAAAATATGAATTTCAAACACTCATAAAAATTTAATTTGATTTGATTGTAGACATTTTTTTTGATAAAGGTAAATAAACTTATGAATAATCTTATATTACATTTTTCAAATCTTAGAATTAAAAAGAAAAATTTTTATGAATACTCAATTCAAAAAAGTTTGCTAAATATCGTGATTTGAACTTTGAATGCTTATAAAAATAAAAACTGTGACTAAGGATTTTTAAAATTTTTCAAATGTCATTGTAACATTATAGTATGAGCTTTTTATTAAATTTTCAAGTTTTTAACCAAACAAATAAAGTTTTATTGACACACTTAGAAAAAAACTCTAATAAAATTGGAAACAGAAAATGTTCCTAAACAGTTTAAAACAAATCAAAATATTTTGAAAATTTTATTGTGTATAGAAAATGCATATATAAACAACCAGTGAAAATATCATGTATATACATTTATTTGTTTTAAAGTTACACCAAAAACCAAAATCGATTTAGTCAAAAACTGATTTTGCGTAAAAATTCCTGTTTTTTTTTAATTGTTATGTTATTTTTTTTCAAGCTTTTGAAAACTATTGAGAATCTTAAAACTTAACCTACCGAATGCACCAACTAGATTCACTTTTCCATCGAAAAATATACTGTTAAAGAAAATCGAAGACGTTTTACTGCCCTAAACTGTCATGACAGACACAAAAATTTAAGAAAAATTAAAACACACATCATTGTAAAATCAATACATTCATTGTTCCGCTCAGAATCTAAAATGATACTAGCATAAGTATATTACTAATAATTACGAAATAATAATAAATTCAAAAAAGTACTATTATAAGTAGCTAATTATTAGTAAATTGAACTAGGAAAATTAAGTACCTATATTATCAGTAAATTGCTTTATGTACCTAACTAAAAATGCATGAACAATAAATTAATAACAGCAATTATAATGACATATCTTAATAAAATATATTAATAACATATTATTTTATAACATCAATATAATATAGGTAGGTACTATAATGGGAGAGTGAATCTAGTTAGTGCATTGGGAAAGTCTAAATTTAAAATTCAAAAGCACCGAGAAAAACAAGATCAAAATTAAAGAAAACGGGAGGTTTTACGCAAAATCGATTTTGGTTTTTGGTATAACTCTAAAACAAATGAACGTATATAAATTAAATTGGTTGGTTGCATACGCATTTTTTATACACGATAACATTTTCAAAATAATTTGATTTGTTTTGAACATTTTCAGTTTTCAATTATATTAGTTTTTTTTCTATGAATGTCAAAAAAAATTAATTTATTTGTCGGGTAAAAATGTAATACAAGGCTTACAATAATGTTATAATGGAATTTAAAAAATATTAAAAATCCTTAGTCACAGTTTTTTTTTATGAGCATTTTAATGTTCATATCTTGAAAAATCACAAAATTTAGCAAATTATTTTGAGTTAAGAATTCATAAAAAAATTCTTTTTTAAATCTAACATTTGAAAATTTAATACAAGATTACCCATAGGCTTGTCTAGCTTTACTAAAAAAAAAAAAAAGCAAATCAAATTAAATATTTATGAGTGTTTGAAGTTCATATTTTTACAACATTGGATATTTATTTCATTTCTCATGTAGCGGCTTACTACGGCTCACAATAATATCATCAAATATACTTAGTAATATGTTATGTATATAGTATAATATACATAATATAAACCCTTATTATAAATATTATAATGTCATACTGCCCACAAATTAAATGACCACATACGATGAAGCAGACGTCAAGGATGCCGAGTCAACAAATTATCAATGGCTACTCAAAGCGACAGCAACCACGGGAGCGGGGCTGTTCGATCATTAGCGAGGCACCGTTGTTGACAACTCTTTTCATTTTTTAATTATTTGTTTATGGAAACATAATTTTTTATTATATTTCAAATTTATTATTTAAAGCGTAAATTGTTTTGTTTACTCCCGTTTTAGAGTCATCTATCTCACTTGTGCGTATGGGGACATTTGTGGTGAATAACACTTTTGGGAAATGTAACAAGACACTGTAGTACTTACTTTCTCGTCAAGTACTCGTTATCGTGGTCAGTCGAGAAAGAGTAAGACTTTGTCTAGGTAAGGTAGGGATCTCACACTTGAACATCCAGTGCTCGTTATCGTGGTCAGTTGTTAGAGTAAAGCAACCTTAGAGTTGTATAGTGTAAATCCTGTTGTACATTATTTAATTTTTTAATTATCATTTTGTGTGCTACTCGTTATCGTGGTCACCAAAAGGAAAATTTAAACAAGCTCATACAGCAGGTTTTGATAATTAGAAGCGGAAACCGAAATATACCTGTTAAATACGTTAAGCCTTTGCGTGGGCTGACGATATTTTTCTTATACAATGATAATATTATATCATTGAATTCGAATTAAATACTATCCAATACAGTGACCAACTTGTAACCTACTGTACAGCAGAGCGACACCCGTGTAACCACTTTTTTTATATTACAACCTATATAATATGTATTTATAATATTTGTTTAGTACCTACCTACAAACTAATTATTAAAAACAACTTAGTACCTATACATAAGATAGCTCTACAAATATTTACTATACATATGTATATATATATATATGTATTATATTTAATCGTATAACTATTAACTAAGTATTATAATTATGCATAGCATTAAACTAATGACATTTATGTGCACATTTGTACATAATATACCTACTCCAAGCTTGGTCCTACACACAAAAATTGTCGTAAATAACACGTTTCGTGACATAAAAGTGACAAACAATTAAAAGTTATTTTATTGGACATAATATTATTATCAATAGTCATTAAAACTGTTTAAAACAAATGGTGATCGCATGCAAGTATTTTCAAATTTTAATAATAATTGTAATATTCATCCAAGGTAGGTACATCGTAAATAATAATATTATAACTTTTTTAAATTATTTATATTGGTGTCTATATTATAAATATAAAAAATATATATATAGTGCGTGTATTGTGTATGTCGTGAGTTCACCAGTCCAAACCAAACCGTGACGTCTATCCGTGGAATAAAAACTGTCATGTTATTTGTAATTTGTACAACGCTGTAACGCACGATACTAACTATTACGTATAAGTTTTTATAATATAACATAGTATGTATAACATAATACAAATTAACATAATCTATTAATTTGCAAAAATATATAGCTTGTTAATAACATATTGTGCAGACAAAACTTGCTTATTATTCTCCGATACATTATGGTAATTTGTATATCAAAGCATCTACTGGGGTAAGCCAAATTATTTTAAATTCATACATTTTTTTGTATTACTTAAGTCTTGTGTCGATACAAATATCTGTTTTTCAAATAAGAACCTTCCATCTTTTACTGTAAATTATTTAGGCCAAAAATACTGTTGCAAATTCTTTAGTATAACACTATTAGATGCTCTGCAAATAAATAAACCTTTTTTTCACTAGAATATTTAAAGAAAATATGTAGATCGTTTAGTTAGGAGTTTGCTTAGAGATTTTTTTTTTTTTTTATTTGAAATCATCATAACTTACAAAAATTTAATTATAAAAATTATTCATGTTTATCCATCTCTTTTAAGCTAATAGCTTGTGTTAGAGATAGATAGTAATACAGTCTTAGATAATAATTATAAACATATGTAAGTATATAACAAATTAAAAAACAAACAAAGGAAACAATTATATACAAAATAAATAGTAATCAAATTAAATACAGCAGTATAGATTTTAAAATATTTTAAATTATTTGATAGAACAACCATTTATACACTAAATTTTTAATATTATTTTCAGACATCTGAATATTTTTTTTATACTGACATGGCATAGAGTTAAAAAACGCAGGTCCTAAATAGTTGACAAAAGATTGACCAAAAGATTTGTATGGGTAATCAACTGGTATATTATACCGTCTATTTTCTCTTTTATCCACAATATTTTGACCGTCAAGGTCTTTATTAACATTTTTAAAGGTGAACAGAATAGCAAATTTATATATAAAAATTTAACAGGTAAGACACCAAACTCTCTATAATTATGCGACGTAGAACCTGATAAAGAATGTTTATTTAAGCAAATTCTAACTATTTTATTCTGATTAATTTGTATTTGATTTAAAAAACAATCAGCCAATCCTCCCCAAGTTAATAAACCATATTGAAGTATGGATTGGTACAACGCAAAATAAACTACACGCATTGTGTGTTTTGGTACCAGATCTTTTAATTCATAGAATTCATAGGTTACCTGACGTAACTTTCCTACCAAATTATGAATGTGAAGATTCCAGCGTAAATTATTATCAAAAATGATACCTAAATATCGCGTACTTGAAACTTCTTTAATAGTTAAGCAAATATTTAAGTCACTACAAATCTTACCATCGTTACATCTACCTATGTATTTTAATATGATTAAGTGTTTGGAAACTTTTGTAAATTGATAAGGTCATAAACATTGATTTATTTTAGTTTTTTGAAAATTATTATCATAATATCAATACAATTTACTGACAGTGTAAAATTTAATAAAGCTTACAAAAAATGTGTTTTTATGTATTCTTCAGCAACCTATTAATGATTAAAAATTAAATTTAAATTTAACAAATTACATTTTTGTACTGCATATTATCTTAATATCTGTACTACAATGTTTATATTATACATTTTACTTTTGTTGATAAGAATTTTAATAAAGTTAATAAATAATTAATGCTGCAAATTTAATCTCCCATGTTTTGTATTTTTTTCTTGCGTATTTTAGTTTTTTTATTGCATTTTTGAGTGCATCTTTTACAATTTAAAATGCATATAAATCCGGTCTTTATATACTATAATATGTTTTAAAATATTTAAAACTGTTTTTAAGTTAATTTATCATTGGTCAATGTCTAGAAATAGTATAATATATTCATATTTAGTAATGATTAGATATTAATAGTTAATATAATGAGGTATGCTTTGTATTTATACTATATCAGCAAAAAATAATAACATTGATCAAATTATATTTGTATATTAACATCACAATCACAATATTGTTATTGATAGTATTAAATATCACGTATATTATAAATGTAAATGTTATTTATAAAAGTGTTCGTGCTGTATGCTATCTACCGCCACTTTATTGGTTTAATACTGTATATATTATAATTGTTAATTACCAAAAAATATGACATATTCTTATAAATGTTATATTTTTATTATATTTTATTAGTATAGGAAAGTACTTGCGACTTGAGTCGTTACGATAAACAATATTAATATATTTTATGTATTTAATGGTTATAAAAAACCATACCTATATAGTAGATACTAGTGATGGGCACTACCGAATAGTTTACACTATCGAATAGTATTCGATAGTTTGAATAAACTATCGAATATCTATTCGAATGTTTTTTACATAACCGAATAATAGTTTTTAAATAAAAACTATCGAATAGGTTGATAAACTATCGAATAGTTCGGAAGACTATTCGAATAGTACTATCGAATAGTTCGGAAGACTATTCGAATAGCACTATCGAATAGTTCGGAATAATATTCGAATAGCACTATCGAATAATTCGGAATAATATTCGAATAGTTCGAATAAGTTTCAATTTCAAATAGTTTTATTATGGAGATGGACTATTCGAATATTTCAATTCGTAAATTATTACTAGAGCATAGAATTATATGCATTAAAAAATAAAAACCAACCAAATATGCCCTTAAAAATTTAAAATATGCGCTAAAACAGTAAAACGTTGAAATATGCAAAAAATAAAAAATATCCATAAAAAAATATGATTTATTAAAAAAAAACATCCAAATGGCAAATATACAATTAAAATCGTAAAATAAAGCCTTCAAAATAGAAAAAAAATGGATAAATATTAAATATTTGCAAAAATATGCACTAAAAAAGTTTCATTTTTAAAATCGTTATGCTATGAAACAATATTTTATGCTCACTTAGCATATCATACAATCAGCCAGAATAAATATGCAAATGCGTATAAATCCACGCATAGGTATTATATATAGTATATACTATATACCTAACAATATGTGTAACCATCCGGGTTTTTACTTTTTAGTTTTTAGCGACGAATCCTTTAAATTCTTGTACAGTTAACTACTAACTAGTAAGTAGTAAATAGTAAATACTCTATTACGAATTTTTTATTTGATAATTCTAAATTCACTTAGAAAAAAAACAATGAAAAAAAATGTAATGGTCTAAAACTCTAAAAAGAAACTCGAATGAATAAAAACTATTCGAACTATTCAACTATTCGAATGAATAAACTATTCGACTGTTCGAACTATTCGACTATTCGACTATTCGAACTATTCGAATGAATAACTATTCGAATAGTTTTAAAACTATCGAATATATCGTGACTATTCGAATGTTTTAACTATTCGAATAGTTTTGGAATGACTATCGAATAGTTCGAATAGTGAACTACTATCGAATAGTTCGATAGTGACTATTCGATAGTGCCCATCACTAGTAGATACCAACCTATTTGATAACGGTTTAACCTACAGTGTGATGGAATGTAGCATACTATACACGAGTACCTTATTAAAATATGATAAAATATTCGATTGACTATAATACACACATTGTTATGTACGTAGGTACTTACCTATTTTGTTTTGTAGTTAACTTCAGTTAGTAGGTATTATACGTATCTGTAGATGCGGTATATTATATTCCGTGTTCTATAGAAATATGGACTCCAGTGTACTAGAGCACGAATACGGATTAAAGATACTTAAAGTTAGTTATATTTATTAGTTCATGCACGTACTACAGAGACAGCACGACGCATCATGGAAAATAATATATTAAATGGCAGCACTCGAGAAGCAACGACTTGTGCGTTGTGTAGGCCTCTACTTCACGTCTGACCGACCGGCGATCGTTGTTATCAATTATTTTTCTTATCAATTATCATAAACCGTGATCACGAACTACATATTTATTAGAGGTATCGAGTTATATTTGTTCAAATTTTATTTTTCAGAACACAGAGACAACTTTTAATAGAATAAAATATTTACATAATAAATAGGTACGCTTTTTTTTTTCATTATTAAAAATATTTAATTACAATCTATACAACATGTGTACAATAAGTAATTTTGATTTAAGATATTATTTACATAGCCTAATTTCAATTTTGCTACGTCTACTAAGACATACTGTTTAACACTGAATAATACATTTTGTCACCTATTACATGCTGCATGTTTCCCTGACCTGACTGAAAAATCACGATACTAAATACTTGGATTTGGAGCATCGAGATACTAGATATTCGAAACTTACATTTTAAGTATTTAGACACTCGATACATTTAAATAAAAATAGTCATGGGTTTTTAAAAAATTTTATTTATACACAATTAGGTAGCCATAATATAAGATAATTAGTTAATATAGACCACAAAATGTAATGACTTGATAATAATAACAATCTACAAGACAATTAATTATTATTCACGTATATTTAGTTGTTTAGATAGACATAAACTATAAAAGCAATTAGGTAGTAATAACTTAATTATTAAACTAGTCTTAAATAATATATTAAATTGATAAAAACCGTAAATACTGATTATTATAATACTGTAATCAACAATTTTACTAATCACTGTTATACTAAATCGTTCGATTGAGCTCTTCTACTTAATTTTTCCCAATTCGAGCACTGGGTATGCATAATACACAGAAGTACAGACATAATGTGATATCGGTGTAAATATGGCCGACAAAGATCGACTGGTTGGTCTCGAACGATTATAAAGTCGATCTTTGTCGGAACAAACTAGGAACTTATTATTTTGCGGATTCACCAGCAGTTTATGTAATATGATATTTTCTAACATGATAGTTATAAAAACTGAATATCGACTCCGTGAGATATTCAGAGCTATACTTTCTGATGATCATTAGTTAAAGCAACGTCTTCCTTTATAGGATTCATCGAATATTCTTCAGATTATAATCAACTGACCAATGATATAAGTTGACACACTTCTACGCCAACATTACAGTATAATTATATTTTATAATATTTTGAAATTATTAAGGAATTTAACGTGATACTTGAAACACTTATATTTATTTAATTCGATATTTTAATTTTATTATTTGTATAGGTATGTTTATTATAGTTACCTATGTTAGGATATACAAATACAATTTATTTTTTTAATATTTTGACATCCTCAAACGTAAAATACATTCTTAGTAAATTTTAATCAACAAAATATTGGTCATCACTTGTATTGTAATATTTTACATATTATTGTTGTACAATATATTATTTTGAGTGCCGGATTAACACAGTTTTGACTGTAATAAATGTTGCTTTTTTCCGTCCTGACCAACATACTACATACTTAGTATGTTTAATGAGCATACAAAAAAAGGCTGTTTATGTATTTTTTGTGTGGGTACCTACATACGATACTGGTTTACAGCATTATCGTCCATTCGAATCGAAAAGAGGAATAGGTAGACGCTCTACGTTAGATTTCCGAATCTCATTCTATATTTTATATATTTTATATATTCAACCCACCTACCAATCTGATAAGTTCTGACAATTGTATAAAAAAAAACTTTATATTCATACAATATGTTATAGTGAAGAAAAAAAAAATTGTTTTCCAAACGTTAATGGAACTTGTTAATACTAAAAATCAAAAATGTTCGTTAATATTGCAATAGGTACCTATATAATTTTTTTTTGTATCGTATTTACTTTTATCATACACTTACTTGAATGCGACCGTCGCATACTGATACCATCTATATAGGTACCATCAATGGTGTACATCGTAGTATATTATATGTCATGTTCCTAATGTAAAATATGTATAATCGATGGGTACATAATTAAAAAAGAAAATTCAAAATACAAATGGTACGCATCGTTACCTCTGGGTGTAGGTACTAATAATTAATTATTATTATGCTTTGTTTATTCATTAAAATAAATCATTTTACATTGAACCTCGTTTATTCTACCCTATTTTACCTATAATAAGTGGTGAATTAAAATATCACGAAAAATACGTTAGCCGTTCGCGCTCGATCCAGCCTATAATATAGTGAGGGGGTGATAAATTTATCTATCGTTTAGCGCGGACGGTTAACGTATTTTTCAATTTATTTTAATTCACCACTGATTATTAAATTGGGTGTTAAATACATTTTATAAATATGACAATATTGTATTATAATTGAAACGCGGAAAACCCAGCATTTTTATGATTTACCGATGTCCAGTTATGACAATGTATTAGAAGGAAAACATTATTAAAAGTTATACTACTATAGTTGATAATAATAGTTTCAATTTATGAAAAAAAAATAATAATAAACATGAGCTGCATTTAAAATTATAAAGCGATAGGGACTGCATTTAGATCTTATTATAAGAATGTAGTATTAAGCACATGGGGAATTTAACTAGATGACCTAGCACTTGTCAGCGCGTTGTGTGTAAATTAGTGTGCGGTAAGTTTAATCAGTAATCTGGATATAATCCTTATAGGAATACAATTATCATAAAGTATTCGAATACAAAACCAAATACTATTTTTCAATATTAGATATTTCGAATATTTATAATATTACACATGAAAACAATATTTTACAATACATAGATATTATAGATACTCGTTTCTTAACCTATAGATGTCGTTGTGGGCAGTGGCTTAGCCAGGATTTTTTTAAGGGGGAGGGGGGTTGTATAAAATGTAACTTTTGAAGGACTTCACACTCCCTGAAATGTAATCATAAATTGTTTGAATAAATTATTTATACTACCAATTATGTATTTAAATTAATTTGTTTTCTTTTTTTATAAATAATTATAATGCAAAATATATTATCAAATAACAATAGTATTTACATGTTACCTATATCAGTCTAATGCGGCAACTCTTTCTGGCCATATTTTCGATAACTTCTTCAACTGCCATTTCTAAATCACGGTGAGTTTTCATTAATGTTAACCCGTTCAGTTGATTTTCAGTTATTGTGTTCCTGAGATATATTTTCAACCGCCAAAGTGTCGAAAATGATCTTTCACTAGTACCTAACTGGTATAGAATCTAAAATAATTAAAAGCCTGTATATTGAAGGGTATATGTTTTCGTTACATTCAGCTAAAGCAGTTACAACATTTTTAATGGGTTTTTCTTTTATTTCTTCATTGAGACGTGCGTATGTGCATCAACATCTGTATAAGGTTCATCGTACATCCGATGTATCTTTCTTATGTTAAATAAACTATACACATAATATAATACTTATGTTATATTTAAGTATTTTAAAATTTGATTGGAACATTAACAATGAATTGTATTAATGTTTCATGTCTGTTAGGTGTCAGATAAATCATATTACTTTTCTTTGAAGTTTGATAAAACATAATTTTATTTTAACATCAAATTGATGTTCATTATTTTGTTATAAATTTTATATAAATACTAGCTATGTGCCACGTGCTCCGCCCCCATGGATAGTTGTTTGCAAATAGTGGGACTGTTGCTCTTGAAGTAGTGCATACGATCTATTTGTTTTATAAAGTAAGCTTATAACCTTGTCCGCGATGCACTCTTTCATTAAAAAAAAATCAAGGAAATCGGATGTACTAGTTTCAGAGTATATTCAACACACATATTCCATTTTCAAACTTATATATATATATAGCGTATATTTAGCACGTAAATATATATGAATATAGAAGTATAGATATATTTAGATTGTTGAATTTTACTTCTCGGAACAATTCATATGTACATGCCGATTGGTAGATCTGTCAGGTATAACAGTAAATAATTTGGTGACGTTACGTTAAACGGTGTCGATTTGTATGCGTTACAAAAAATCGGGACTTGCTTTTATAGTATATATAACGTTGTTAGCTAGTTAAGTTAAGTTAATGAAAAGCCAAAAGTAACTAGTTATGCCGTGTACTGATATATGTTTCACTGTTTACTTATTACTTATTGTAAATCTTAAAAGTATTTGAAATGTATTTTAAATATTTCTGAATAGATGTTTTATGTGGACATCATAATATTAATTATTAAGTAAACAGATTATAGATTTGGTAATTTTTCAATAAAATTTAAAAAAAAACTGAAATGATGGATGGTATTTAATAGATATAATTATTTAATACTTTAACGTTTTTTCTGAAGGATATTTATTATTAATAATAAACCGAAAAAAACACATTAATCACATGGATTTTATACTGTTTTAAATATATTATGTTTTATTTGTTTAAATCAATGAAAAAAAATGTTTTAAACAAATGTTCTAAACGTAACAACCCTATCGGTTATCTCCTCGGTTCTCGATAATACGGGGAAAAACCATCACAACCCTGTGAGGAATAGGTGGCCTACAGTTGTATTGAAATCCTTCGCCTATGTACGATGATACTATACAGTGTATTATTATGAAAGTACGTACCTATAAGTAGTGTTATACCTAACATTGATAAACGTATGTGTAAAACATTTGGCGTCCATAAGCGAAACAGACAATGAATGAAAAACTTGTAATATAAATTAAATAAAAATATTATTATATAAATTATTATCTATAATCACAAAAATTGATTTTGAATAAGTTTAATAAATACAAGTAGGTATACTTGGATATCATTATACAATATAAGTAGTACGTAGATTTACCGAAAAATACTAATCGTTATTTATCTGTTGATCTCAAATGTGTGCTTATAAACATTGTTAATGTTTGAAGCAAGAAATATCACAATTTACCTACATTAAAAAAAATTATTATATGATACAGCTGTCCTTAATATGTGGTCCGCGGCCCCCTTAGATTCCTCAATACTCATGTTGGGGGTCCGTGTCAGCATTAACCCATAACATACGTCAATAAGTGACATGAGTGCATAGTATTATAAAATTGTTGGATAATTATTATCTTTTCTTATATAATATATCTTATTAGTTATGATATAAGAGATTGACCTATTTTATTTTTAGAACTCCAATGACGAGGTATAACGGAATTCGATGCAATTAAGTATTTACAGTGTTAGATACTAGGTGTAGATTCTATGCCAATTAATTTCATCATTAATATTTATTTATTAGAATATAATATTATGTACGTGGTGTGAGTGTGTGTGTGTTGTGGACAGTCAAAATGTTTGCCCTTCCTCATTGGACCTACGACAGGTCATCGAAAACCAAAAGTCACCAGACAAATTAGGTACCGTAAATTATGCAATTATAAAAAATTAATTATAATTAAGTCGTTTTCTCAATTTTTGACCACCCCCACTCCCGAGACGATTGACCTACGCGGCTTGGACACCGACACGGTTGGACACTCTTATATTATTATGATGCGTAGTGAAAAGTGCTAAACCCACGGCACTTAGAATTATAGTTATATATTTACGACTAAGTAAATTTTTTGAGTGCCATAATACCTAATATACGCATTTGTTTCATTGAAATCGATTAAAACACACTATATTATACGTTTGTCATAACAATAAGAGTCATTCTTTATTACAGTAATAAAAAATGAATGAAATAATGTCAAAATTCAGATTCGGATTCAAAATATGATTAATGGCTAAAGAAGTTCAAGGAAAGTAAAAGATACATTTTCACTTTAAATGACATTCTCCTACAAGTCATATTTCAAAATATAAGTTGAAGAGCTGTCTACAACACTGCACTAACCATACCAATGAGCTGAATCAAATACATGATTATATAGGTATTTATTACATAAAATAGGTACCTATATTATAAATGTAAAAATTATATTATATATTATAATATGTACATATTTATTTTCTAAGTGATATCTGTGTTGCAAAGAATTTAGTTAAGCAGTTATATATTATATAGTAATTAGACTCACATCTCTGTTGAATATGATTTCATAATAATTGTTTTATCGATTTTTATGTAAGTATACCTATACATAATAATGATATACATTTCAAATATTTTTTTCAGATTATTATAATCCTAACCAACTATAAAACGAAAATGAAAAATACTCATTCTCTCAGTTATATCGTGTGTACCTATAAACCCGGAATAAAATTACGTGTATATATCGTATACCTACCGAGTACGATTGGTAAATCCTAGTTTTAACTAGTAAAACCTAGCTTTGTCATTTCGGCTGCCTAATCATAAAACACAGTAAGCGACATTATTATCAAATTACGTTTTTTTCGTTAATTTTGTTCCAAATATGTTGTGTTCAGACTTTGGTTAAAGCTAAAGAAATATATCTTTAATATTGAAACATTTGTTAGGTGTCCATAATAAGTTTTTTTTGAGTTACAAATTTCGAATTTTTTGTTACTGCAGATCATTATATAAATTTATACTGTATATTATATTGAGTAAGTACTTATACTACAAATTATAGTAATTTTTAATGAAAAGTTATGAATTAACACCCATACCTAAATATGATGACCTCTTAGGGTCTAATACAATCGTGTATTAACAGCAGTAATTTTTTTTTATTTTTAGCATATTTAAATCCACTCTCTAATAATAAAATGTAGTTACTATATTATACTGCGCCTTATATAACAACTGAATCTACGTTAGACCCAAAATTTAATATAATATTGTTCATAACGGTATAAATTCCAAATACATTTTATTATATTGTGTTGTACAGAATGGCAAATTTGCATTTAGGAGCATATATGAGTACATTTTGCGTTGTTAGTTTTAATGCTAGCTATACTATAAACAATATTATTATGTGCTCTACAAATGTTATTTTTTTCGTTTATTCAATATTTTAAAGCGAGCTAGGTATGAGAATTATGTTCAATTTTTTTAAATGACGCACATGAATTCAAAATCCTTTATACGAGAATACCTCTTTCCCCCTATATATACATTCAAGTTTGAAATATTAAAACTAATTACATAAAATGGATTCCACTATAACAACCTACGCATAGGTATTAAATATTTCTAAAATACAAATAAGTACTTTTTATATTATTATATAGTAGTACGTGTCAGGTTTGTAGGTATCTGGTATATGATATATTAATACGAAAATACGAAAAATCATGTGAAATGAAAATAGAAGCCGACTCATCAACTTTTACACTTTATTTGTACTATACAAATTACAAAGTATAGTTAACTATACCTACAACTGACTGTATTTTGATATTATACGGCGTATGCCTGTTGCTGGTATTGAAAACACTGCAAATTGGTTGATGACGACTTATTTGTATTTGTCCCAGGGCTTGCAATAATAACATTATATTTGACAAAAAACTATTGCAATTAGTGATCGTAATTATAACGGAAAGCGATAATCAAAAATGCGATAGTCAAAAATAATTAAATACCTCAAAATAAAACGATTAGCAAAATATTTTTATATCATAATTTATAGAATATCATTGAACAAAAAATAACGCAAAACGAAATATTTTAAAATCTATTTATTTAAAAGGTCTATTGGTTTCATGGAAACAATTATTTCTTGCAAATAATCTAAGAATTGATTATAATATTATATTCCGAAACCAGGACATTACCTACACACATAAGTTATTATTTTTTAATTCAATAGATATTTTAAATACCGATAAATGCAAAACTTGTATAACGTTTTAGTTCTAAATAACGATAAGCACAAAGCTTGGATAACGTTTTAATTATGTACAACGATAAATACAAAACTTGGTTAGGTAACGTTTTAATTCTGAATAATAATAAACGCAAAAGTTGGATTTTTTTTTTTAATGTAAGCCCTGATTCGTTCACAACATATTTTTTATTGGTCACACAGTCAAAATATTTTTCTGCTTTGTACCTATATTATCTATACATGGTAGTATGGTAATGGCAATAACTGCAACATATTTGGAACAAAATGAACGAAAAAAACGTAATTTGATAATAATGTCGCTTACTGTGTTTTATGATTAGGCAGCCGAAATCCGTTTTATGTTATTTACAATTAAAACGCTATTCAACTTTTGCGTTTATTATTATTCAGAATTAAAACGTTACCTAACCAAGTTTTGTATTTATCGTTGTACATAATTAAAACGTTATCCAAGCGTTGTGCTTATCGTTATTTAGAACTAAAACGTTATACAAGTTTTGCATTTATCGGTATTTAAAATATCTATTGAATTAAAAAATAATAACTTATGTGTGTAGGTAATGTCCTGGTTTCGGAATATAATATTATAATCAATTCTTAGATTATTTGCAAGAAATAATTGTTTCCATGAAACCAATAGAACTTTTAAATAAATAGATTTTAAAATATTTCGTTTTGCGTTATTTTTTGTTCAATGATATTCTATAAATTATAATATAAAAATATTTTGCTAATCGTTTTATTTTGAGGTATTTAATTATTTTTGACTATCGCATTTTTGATTATCGCTTTCCGTTATAATTACGATCACTAATTGCAATAGTTTTTTGTCAAATATAACGTTATTATTGCAAGCCCTGGGACAAATACAAATAAGTCAATTATATTATAGTCTTTTTTCCTATAGAAATTTGGTTTTCGTTTCGAAGGTTAATATAATATATTACTATTGTCAATACAGCACGCACGAGTACCTACAAATACAACACAATATACGCGTTTATTTGCTGCACGTTTCCAAAATACCCAAACGAACGATAAATTACGATAAATTCCGACGTTTTGCACTATAGTGGAATGCTTATAATACAATATAGGTATTCTATAACCGTCACCAGAGTCGACCTTTTCTTATTTCACAATCGTCTCCACACGAATATCATTTTATTTATTAAGCCTGTTTCCGGCTGCACTCGTCTACGGTGACCCTAGAATCCATAAAGCCTATATACACTGCTTTTTTTGAACAATTAAAAGAAACCACCTCGTCCGCCTTGTGTGGTCCCCATATGGGGGATACAAATAAATACAAATAAAAACAGTCAAAATTTAAAATATACAAAAAATGTCAATAGGTATATGTCACAATATTACATGCAATAACGATCACACTACATACGATTTACATACGTAATACACGTACTAAACAAAATTATTGTACAATTCAATCGAATTTTCTGTATCTTTTTCCGTAACGTCATATTTTTGTCGTTATAATCGATAAGATTATAATTTGTCACCCGGTACTCAATGTAGATAAGGTTCTCATACAACCAAGGTAAAAACCAATGGAACTTTTATTTTTATTTAATAAGAATATAATATAGTACTCACTACTCGTGCTACAGACTATACTGACTATAGAGTATACAATATAATATACTCGTACTATCATCTACGACCTACGTCTATCACATCAAATTAGTTATTACCTGTATATATTTATGATTCCATTTATAAAACAATAGTAATAATGAATACAAAATTAAATATATTATTTCATATATCAACGTGTTTTTCATATAAATAAATAATACATATCTTTTTTATATATAAAATAGCAATAAATAATGAATGATATAAAATATATATTTAAATTTTTAAATAATACAAAATGTTTTTTTATTATTTGCCAGACATGAAATAGACATTTATTTGAATGCCTAGTCATTTAACTAAATGTCTAGGCGGATAGTGAAATTACATAGACATTAAATTCTTTGACTATATGCCTACGAAATATACACCACGTCTTTTGAATAATTAAAATAAAACAACTCGTCCACCTTGTAAGGACCGTCTTGGAAACGTACTTTTACTATTAGAGTTATTTATTAAATTATAAGTATCATGTAGTCGACATTATCTTTTAGGTATTTGATTATATCGGTCGGTACTTACATAATTTATATTATGCTCGTTAACGTCGACACTCGATAAATATTCGAATTACAATAATAATTTATCGGCATTTCTTACTACCTGTCGTCTTATCAACGGCCTATAACCTCTGATGATTATTAGAACGTTTGACATCCGTGGCGATCGCGTAATAAAGTAATATTATATGGGCAACAGCATAGTGTTATACACATATTAGTTTTCGATTAAGATTAAAGATTAGAGCGCGGATCTCTATATACTAAAAAATATCAAAATAATTCGGAAATATTATATCATGATGTCAAAGTCATGAAATTATGAAAGAAAAAAAATTTTGAATTGGTAATACCTGTTTTGGTAAAAAAGAAACGTAATTTATAATTGATAATTATTATTAATAAAAATTGCATATAAATGTATATTGATTATTGGGCCATAAGGTATTAAAATAATTTAAAACAAATTAAATAAATTATAATTTATTAGGATTCTACCAAAGATGTGAATAGGAAAAATATATGATTGCATGAAAATCAGCGCTCCATTAATAATTATAAACATATAATTATTATTGTCATTAACAGGGCTCGGGACTTATATCACTTAAAATAATTAAAATAGGCACTTTAAAAGCGGTCAAAAACATCATTATAAGCACTCAAATAAGCATTTAAAAAACTTGAATTCAAGCAAATATATTTCATCAAAAAAAAAATGAATTAATTAAATCTTACGGTCTTTACTGCACTAAATGATTTAATTTTAATTCTATCAAAAAGTACTTTGCAGTAAAAAAAAACCATTAAAAAGTAGAAAAACTGGTGAAAAAAGCACTTTAAAATTTTATAATTGAACGTGTCGTAACACGAATACACTTCCATAGCACTCCGATACATTTTAAGTCAATCCATAAAAATAAGCAAATACTTTAAGTCCCGAGCCCTGGTCATTAAGTATAGATAACTAGTGGGGTATCAAACTTATACGATATACATATTATAGTGTAATATGGTTAAACGTACTACACGTCTACGTCATGTGTCGTACGAGTACGAATACATGGTAACTGTATACGGTTACAACTGGTAACAATATTGGTTTAAAAGTTGAGCTGTAGTTAATTCTTGGTTTACTCGGTTGCCACTTGGTTATTCTATGATACCAAAAAAGATAAATACTAATCACGATGCGATTTAGTCGACACGACACACGACGTAGCTGTGAATGCGACATTACTACCACAGGTCACTACTCTGGCTCAGGGATCATCAATTATGATTTTAGGAGGGCCACATTGGGAATTTCGATAATTTTCGGTTACCATTAAAATATTTAAAGCAAATATTTTCAACACATTCTATTACAATGTAAAAGTAACATATTTTAGTGGTGTTGATAATAATAAATACAATAATAGTTAGGTACTTAATTACATTTAATTAATTAAAATAAATTATAAATTTATAATAATTATAATATAAATACAAAATTGGGTTAAAATTAGTAGGAAAAATGACAGGTCTTGCTCTCGACTAACTGCTTGAAATGTTGTGTATGATTCGTGCATGCTATATTCATGCACTTAATATTTTATATGCAGGCACTCAATTAATCAGTACGATTAAAACAGTAAACGCTCGTAAACATTTAAGGTAGTTAAGTACTGAGTAACTTTTTATGGTTCTACCTAACCGTAGCATACTACACCAACGAAGTATAGATCCGTAGGTAGCATATACTGCACGATTACCGAAAATATTTTCAAAAACATTGATAATTTTTTAGCAAGGCGAGTGTCCTGTACTCCTGTGTTAAATGAATCTCTCGGTATATACATAATTGTATACCCACCTGCTCCTTGCAACTATCAGCCTTAGGTACCCCTGCACCGCCACTGGTGGCAGTCGCATTATATTCTGGATAATAAATCATTATTATTATTTTTATTATTCTATACCCACATGTAGGCACAGTTCTGAAAGTGCCATCGGAGATGCAATCTCCTCAAGATTTATGGGCGTCATCGTTTTTGACCAAAATGCACCCTTCCCTTTTCGGACAGTTTTCTTTAAAATTTACAATAATTATAACCACAGAACTTTATAGGTATACGCGTATAAATGTATAAATGACACACCCACCGGTTAATAATATGCCTACCTAATATAATACGACGATCTCGCTGCAGCCGGATACTCGATGGACCGCGGCTCCGATCGCAATGCGCACGTGAGCATCTTGACTCTAAAGAGAGATAGAGAGAGAGAGTGAGAGAAGTGTTGTTGAAGCTGTTCCGATTATAAAATATAACATTATAATATTATATTATACCATACGAATACGATATAATATTATATACCTTCTATAACATAATATTATATCAAGCAGGTCCTTTTTTTTTCCGAAATTCGAATAAATAAAAATAATATACTTAATAATTTATTGTTGCAAAACATTTCGACCGTTCGTTACCCACACGCACATATTATACACACCGATAACGTGTCTATGAAAAATACATTCCAATATATTAATATCATAATTATTATTATTTTAATCCCTCATCACCGATAACGTGTGTGTCGGTTTTTCGTCCAAAACTAAAT
The DNA here is from genome assembly GCF_019925205.1 of Metopolophium dirhodum. Lineage (NCBI taxonomy): Eukaryota > Metazoa > Arthropoda > Insecta > Hemiptera > Aphididae > Metopolophium > Metopolophium dirhodum. Next base: position 27,474,539 of record NC_083560.1, read on the forward strand.
CCCACAGGCCCACATTTATAATATAATTTACTGTTACATCACGAACAATACGGACAGGTCGAATAAAAGACGGAAGAAAATAAATGCCCGTCGCCAGTTTACCTGCAACTCGACGGTTCCGGAAAAGGGTACAACACGATTGCGAACGTTTTTATAGACTACGTTGCCAAGTTTATATTTCTGAATATCTTTTGTTCGGGAGTTCAATTAAAACATTTTTTTTTTTTTAAATATAAACTATTGGTATTTATAATACAATTAAGACAACAACTCTTCGTTACAAACTAAAATAAAATTATACAAAATAATAAGTAATGTTTAAAATGTTGATTAATTAAAACTGTTTTCGTTGTATAAATATTAATAATACTGTTACTAAATGTACGTGTTCATTTTACGTTGGAAACTTAAAAATAAATAAAATAATACATACATACATAGATCTGAGTTCTGAATGAAAAAATAATATTATACATAATAATACACTCAATATAATAGTTTTTAAAAAAATTTTTCTACATTTTTACTTTTTTTTAAATTTTTTCCCTGGTAGGAATTTCCAGTTTTTCTTAAATATAAAATTAGATCTTTGTGTACTTTATAATCATTATAATTTTGTAAAGTTGATTCAATTAGAAGTTTATCTTTTTTGGCCATAGGCTTATGTACATTGTTTTTAATAGAATTATTATTGTCAAAGTTTGAGCTTGTGTTTCTTATAAAACTGATATAACTACGTGTGTTGGAGGATGGGGGCTATAAAACTGACCATTGTACGTCCTGTGAAAATCCTTATATTACTATATGATTATTTTTCAAATTTTAAAAATTTTAAAAATTTGTTATTGGCACCAAATCTGACAACACCGCATGATTAAAGGCAGGTAAAAACGTTCGCAATCGTGTTACCGGAAAAGGTCCGTTCGCAATCGTTCCATTCGCAATCGTATATTACCCCCGGAAAATACGTCCCACGCTCAGCGTTTGGACCGCATTTTGTGCGTATTTTTATATCATTTCAATGACATATATTATTTATTTTTTTTTATTAAGAAGAAACCCGCGGCTACATATTGGCTATTGGGATATAAATTATTTAACATGTTAAACTTAATTCTAATGGTTAAATATAAATAAATATTGTCAATTTACAATTTATGAGGAATGACCAGTTTAATATCACGCTTTTCATTTTTGGGCACAAATTCCATGCGCGGCGGCATCGAAATTACTGATTAAAGACAAAGGCCCCTAGGCTGCCTATTTCAAGTGCCCTTATGAAAAGCCAGTTTGTGGTTTCCGTACGCGCTGACGGCTCCGACGCTCCGTGCCGGTTGCCGTTGGCTTGGTGCTATACGGTGGAGGGTTTATCATCGTGGGGTGGAGGAGCGGAGGTCGCGGTTCTATTGTGGTGACGTTCAGTTGTGGGGTGTGGTGGAGAAGTGTCGAGGTGACCGTTGTAGTGCGGGCCGAATTTTATGTTTATGAGTTATGTTTGTAGAGAAGCGTCGTTCACAAAATACTACAATATTTTTCTATACATTTGGGAATATTATAACCACCGCCGCCGGAAGTTAAAGGGTTATCGATAACCACACATTTAAACACACACACACAGACAATATGCTCTTATCAATATTATGTACATCTATGGATATACTATGAATTGTCTATAATGCTACTTGCGATGTTTTATAATTATTATTTTTCTCATCGCTCATGCATCACGCACCACCAAACAATATTATATAGGTACGATACACCTATGTCGGGCACGTGGAATAATAAATACGATATTACCTATCTACGTATTTGACCGAAAAAATGTGACATTACTAAACAATAAATATTAATAGTGGCTTGGCACGTCGCAGTGGCTGAAATCAACTAGCGATATATGTATATAGCTATAGGTATGTAGGTAAATTATTATTAATAATTATAAAATAAAATTGTTCTCAATTTTATATCACGAAAAATTACTATAAATAAAGAACTATGTTTGCCAACAATTTTGTTTGTTTGTTTTTTTTTTTTTGAGCATTTTAGGTTACTTTTTTTAATTATTTAAGTATTTAAAAAGGTAGTAATAAGAAAAAATATTTAGCTTTTGTAAATTAGGTATTTCAGTTATAACCTATTTACGTGGGACATTATAATAATTTTCAATACTTTTTTTTTTAATATTTATTTGAAGTAATCTACAATCTATGTTCTTAGTATAATAAGTAGGTTTGATAAGTGACAAGTAAGAATGATATGAATAATAAGATTAGGGAAGATACCCAGAACAAAGTGGACAGCAATTTTCAATAATTAGCTATAAAAGTTGAACACTTTATACATTTTTACTGCAAGGCTGGGCAAGTTAATGATTTTTTTTTAACTCAGCTAAGTTGAGTTAATATGCACCAATCACAAAAAGTTAAAAGTTAATTTAACTATTGGTTAACTCAGTTAAGTTAAAAGTTAAAATACACTTTTTGTTAACTTTTCAAAAGTTAAAAAAAAGTTATTTTGTTTATACAACGGCAGTGTACTGTAAATGCTTACAAAAAAATTGTGCCTGTATATTTTTAATATCTTTAAACTGCTATTGTAACAATATAGTAGGAAAATTGCATTCAATTTCCACGCATTTTTTTTTTTTTATTTATATTGACCTTAAAAATGCCATAAATATTTTTATATACAAATTGTAATTTATAAATGAGATATAATTATTATTTTATTAAAAAAAATTGAATATAGGAGAGCGGTGCATTTGAAATAGTTTCGAGTACCTACCTATATTGTGACTCGAATAATACATTATGCTCTTCGAACTGTAGACTGCCGAACTGGGGGCGCATACGCTATATATATGTCATATAATTGTTATATATTTCGTGAAAAGAAGATCGTCGTTCGCTGTACGTGTACAAGATAATATAATATATTTTAGGCTTTCCATTCGCATAGTATGTATTGTTATAATATCACAATATACTTTCAGTCCCTATACAATAATATCGCTTTATTGTCATCTCTACTGGCGTCATTCGGTCGGTCCAATTCTATATAGGTACCTAACGATGCGTTTTTTTCGTTAGAATAAAGCTCTCCCCGAACAGTATTTTATCGTGAAAGATTTTCGATAAATTATTGTCTTGAACTCGGTGGCACAGCGATCTCATTTTGTACCTACGCGACAATGTGGCGTCGGAGGGCAGTTTTTTCATTATTTATAAAAATGAGACATACATAATATAAAATAAATACTCGACTCTAAACGGTTCCATCCGTTTTGCCACCGAATATATTGTGTGCATTATTTTCTGTTTCAGGCTTTCATGTCGATTCAATATACATCTATTATTATACCTACACTATATACATCACTTGAACGTATTTATAATATTATTACGGTATGTGTGATCTACAGGTTTTGGACGATACGCGTTTAGTGAACGCTTACAGACTTCTATTATCATATTACCTAATACTAGCAGAATAACCTGGCGTTGCCCCGGAAAAAAATTGTGAATTATTGACTCCTTTTGGTTATAATCTGCTGTGCAAAAAATCATATTATATATACATTTTTAGATATCCCGCATGGCGTTGCTCGTTGGACACGCTTATGGTTATATGAACAGTACCAATATTAACAGGTAAATCTATGAATAATTTTGATTCTGAGAGTCGAAATTAAGACGTTTTTTCTAGTGCTACAAATCGAGTAGTCGCTCAGCTTTAAACGCAAACATGAACATTTTTTAATGTTTAAAATTTGATATTTATTATCATACTAAGCTATAAATATTTACAGCATTATTATAACCGTGCAAAACTATTTAAAAAAAAATAACGCGGTTTAATTATCTATCTATCTATACTTTCCAACGTATTTGAATACTAATCTGCCATGTTTTTTACTAGGACTTTAAAACATATTATATGCAATCGCATAACTCCCTAAGTCCCCTTACTTTGATTATATATTATACTATTATGGTATGAAGTTTAATTGTGTGTATCACAACTACTCGGCTATGCGTATCGTATATTATGTTGTAATGTTGACGATTAAGTCATTGGCTAGCGTAGTGACCAGTTTTTGGACCAATGGGTGCAAAACAATATTGACACTCAGCCACTCCCCACTCTCCCTCAAAAACTTTACCAAATTATGTCTGATATAATAATATTATCATAACACACGACAATTTATTGTCGACGTAATAATCGTGACCTTTTCAAATATTATGATATTGTGATGGCAACGGTGGTAGTGATTAGATCTAACCATAGGCGTACAATGGGAGGGGGCTGAGGGTGACATAGCCTCCCCCCCGTACATTTTTTAGATACATTTAGAAGCTAGAATAAATTTCGTGTACCCGAAACATTATAAGTTATATCCTCGCCCTCCTTCCCACCGTTAAAAATGAATCACTATAATTTAGTCATAGGCCTTTATACTATACGCCGGAAAGAAAAGCTAATTTACCAACTCTCCAATATTTACAATTTAATATTAAACTTTTGGTGCAGGCTTGACGAAAAAAATTAATTCTCGTCGTATTACGTCAACCGCACACATATCGTCTATACCTCTTATCTACCTAGTTATTCGCGCGCACGAATCGCCAGCAGTGACGGTTAAACTTAATCCTAATCAAAGTTGTTAATTATTAGGTTAAAAATAAATTAAATTATCATTCAGTGGGAAGGAAATACTATACGTTTTTAGAGTAAAATTGACTAATTCAAATTGTTAGATATAGTTATATATAGGTAATTAATACTAATTATATTATTGGCAGAACGATGGTAGCGTCTGAAAAGTGATATAAACGACCCATTTGAACATTTTCCAAGATACTTTAAACCATACTTTAACACATATTCTTTGATAATCATTTTTATCTTTTTAAATGATTATAATATTTCTTATGTATAAATTTAAATAAAGTATCATAATAATTATGAATTATTATAATTGGATAATTAGATAACAGCGTTTTATTAGTATTTAATGTGTATAATTTAATGATATGTTTTAGGTACCTACTAGATAATAATATTTAAAGACATATGTACACATTTTATTATTATTATTAAATATAATATTATGATTTCTATATTTTGTAACGTCTTATGTATGTTCGGTTCATTTGTTTGTGTATAAATTCAATATACATATTTTATACTGTTTGTAATATTATATGCACCGCGCCTCTGCCCAAAATCACATTTTACTATTTGGTTTATTTAATTATAATATTAAATATTTAAATATTATGTATAATACCGGCAGCCCACCAATGGTCTCCACGATCGATGACCGGCTAACGCCCACCATCGACGGATCCCTTTTTGAATAATTATATGTTTACATATTATATGCAATATGCGCAAGTGGATTATTTTGTGTGTCTGACCGATACAACATACATTTACCTACCTTGATTTATTATTACTAAGTGTATATTATTAATGATATTGACCGGTAACTGTCCAGAGTAGCCGTTGGGATCATATTATATTATTATCATTTAAATGTGCTAATAATATTTTAGGAATTAAAAATATAACAAACAATAAACATAATGCACAAACAAGTATATACCTTATACGCTATTATACACTTACATACTAATTAGATATCACAGATAGCTAAAATATACCTAAGGTAGTCCTGTTTTTTTTTTTGCGTTAAATGAGACTATGTGATATTATAGTATGGGCTTTTATTACACACTATAAAGTTGTTCCTCGTAATAACACTAATAGATAGATTGTGGCCAAATAGTTACGGGTCGGTGTATTGGATGATGCATAATATTATAATACCAAGGATCTACCAACCATATTAAAACAATAGGTACCTACAGGAATCATTGATTATAATTTCCGTTAACATGGTATTATAATATTATAATAAGTTTTTTTTTTTATTTACTGATATAAATTAATAGTTTAAGGACTCTTAGGGTCAAAACAATATCACACATATAACATTCAATATAGTTTAGACGATTATTAATATTTATAATATTATGCATGTTGCAGCTATATATTTTATTATTATTGTAATATTATTACTCATAGGTACTATATTAGTATTTTATGAAAGGAGTAGGCTAATCGGAGTACTCTAACCATAGTTATTTTGTATTATTTGGTAGTGCCCAATTAGATCTTGTATACTACAAAATAACATTTTTATTTCCTAAACCTACAATAGGTATACATCGTATTTTTACTGAATAGTCATACATTGTATAAATGTGTGTATAGGCTCATTTCATAGATAATTTTTTTTTCATTCGGATTTTTATGCATTCGGACAACATAGATCCTCAATTATTGTCAATTAATGAGGTTCTATCTACTGTACCTACTCGTAATATAAATAAATAAACTCAAATATATTTGTAATTATTAGATCGGTACACAATGCTATTGAGCGATGACTATTTCATGAAAAGTTATCCCATATAGATATGGGTAGCATTCATTTAAAAAAAAATTACCACGTGTATATTTTAACTTCATCACCGCGTGTTTGTCATCGTACGGATCCCGACTTTATAATATTGCACGTCTAAGATGTTGGTCCTCGTCGTCAAGTTTCCAACCCAAACTCCGATGTTTTTTTTTTTTGTTTATTTTACCGACCGACTTAAATTAATAGTTTTTAAGTTTACATATAATTAATTATAACGTGTAAGTAGGTAGGTACTAGGTATGCCGTATGATTTGTTGTCATATATATTTGCACATACCTACATATTATAATAATATATGACTATAAGAAACGCATATATTTTAAGTTCGTGATCAGACTTTGATTAAAGCCATATTAAAACATTTGTTTGTTAGGTCCATACTAAGTTTTTTTGAAGTTTCGAATTTTGTGTTACTGCAAATCAATATATAAATTTATACTGCATATTATATTGAGTAAGTTCTTATACTACTTATAGTTATTTTTAATAGAATCGAAAAAACATTTATTAATGGTGCTAGACTGACGGGTCTCAGGAAAAGTTATGAATTAATACCCATACCTAAATATGATGACCTCTTAGGATCTTATACAATCGTGTATGAACAGTCGTATTTTTTTTTTATTTTTAGCATATTTAAATACACTCTTTTATAATAAAATGTAGTTACTATATTATACTGCGCCTTATATAACAACTGAATCTACGTGAAACCCAAAATATAATATAATATTCTTCATTACGGAATAAATTCCAATTACATTTTATTATATTATGTTGTCTCCGTATTACAAACGCGTACAGAATGGCAATTTTGCATTAATGAGCATATATGGGTACATTTTGCGTCGTTAGTTTTAATGCTAGCTATACTGTAAATAATTTATCAATATTATTATGTGCTCTACAAACATTATTTTTTTCGTTATTTCAATATTTTAAAGCGAGCTAGGTATGAGAATTATTTTAAATTTATTTAAATGACGCACTAGAATTTAAAAACCTCAAATAGGTCAATTTACTGTAACATTAAAACTAACGACACAAAATGGATTCCACTATAACAACCTACGCATAGGTATTAAATATTTCAATAATATAAATAGGTCCTTTTTATATTATTATATAGTATTAGGTATCAGGTGTAGATGGTCTTATCTGTTATAATATGATATATTAATACCAAAATACGAAAAATCAAGTGAAACGAAAATATTAGCCAACTCATCAACTTTTACACTTTATTTGTACAATACAAATTACAAAGTATAGTTAACTACAACAGACTGTATTTTGATATTTTATACCGTTTGGTATATTATATGCACCACGCCTCTGCCCAAAATCACATTTTACTATTTGGTTTGTTTAATTATAATATTAAATATTTAATTATTATGTATAATACCGGCAGCCCACCAATGGTATCCACGACCGATGACCGGCTAACGCCCACCTGTCGGTTTGCGTACTCATTCTCTCTCATTCCTGCTGCCTACGGAGACGCAACAGGCGTCCAAACTATTATAATTATTATATTTCTTGTCGTGTATTTCTTTTAAAATATTATGGAGTAGCGGCAGCTTAAGTCTTCCCCGGCGATATCCCGAAAAGAACGTTTATGAAAATGACGGATAGATCAGACATCGACGAATCCATCTTTGAATAATTATATGTTCAAATATTATATGCAATATGCGCATGTGAAATATTATTATTATTTTGTGTGTCTGACCGATACAACATACATTTACCTACCTTGATTTATTATTAGTATCAGGTATGTTCTTATCTGGTATATGATATATGGTATTTTAATACGAAAATACGAAAAATCAAGTGAAACGAAAATACAAGCCGACTCATAACTAACTTTTACACTTTATTTGTACAATACAAATTACAAAGTATAGTGAACTATACCCACAACAGACTGTATTTTGATATTATACGCCGTTACCTGTCCATTTGTCTATAATTGGTTAGGTAAGGAAACCGGGTCATTACCTACACACATTAGTTATTAATTTTAAAGTTTTAAAGTTGGTTACGATTATAATAATCTGAAAAAAATATTTGAAATGTTTTTAACTATTATGTATAAGTAATACATAAAAGTTGATAAAACAATTATTATGAAATCATATTCAACAGAAATGTGAGTCTACTATATGATATATAGCTGATTAACTAAATTCTTTGCAATACAGATATCACTTATAAAATAAATATGTACATATAATAAAATATAATATAATTTTTACATTTATAATATAGGTACCTATTTAATGTAATAAATATCTATATAATCATGTATTTGATTCAGCTCATTGGTATGGTTCGTGCAGTGTTGTAGACGGCTCTTCAGCTTATATTTTGAAATATGACTTGTAGGAGAATGTCATTTAAAGTGAAAATGTACCTTTTACTTTCCTTGAATTTCTTTAGCCATTAATCTTATTTTGAATCCGAATCTGAACATTATTTCATTCATTTTTTATTACTGTAATAAAGAATGACTCTTATTGTTATGACAAACGTATAATATAGTGTGTTTTAATCGATTTCAATGAAACAAATGCGTATATTAGGTATTATGGCACGCAAAAAACCGGTTTAATAATTAATATAAAAGAATATATTATGTAATTAAATATACATATTTTAATAATCTTACAAGACATCCGAATTGGTTTTCGTGTAGCGTATTTTTATTTTATTACAATAAATTTATTATTACTAACTGTAGTCGTTGAATTGTTATTATTATTAATATTTCCTTTTTAATTTGTTTGACAATACCACGATCATCATATTAGCATTACCCATAAGGAACCACGAGGAAGTGACTATCACTGTCCTCAAAAAATATTATTGGTTAATTAATTTAAACTTAGTCGTAAATATATAACTATAATTATAAGTGCCGTGAGTTTAGCACTTTTCACTACGCATCATAATAATATAAGAGTGTCCAACCATGTCGGTGTCCAAGCTGCGTAGGTCAATCGTCTCGGGAGTGGGGGTGGTCCAAAATTGAGAAAATGACTTAATTATAATATAATATTATAAAAGCATAATATACGATTATTTTTCTGATGATTTTTGGTTTTCGATGACCCGTCGTAAGTCCAATGAGAAAGGGCAAACATTTTGACTGTCCACAACACACACACATCCACACCACGTACATAATATTATATTCCAACATCTAATAAACTTAAATTATAACTGTGAAAATTATTTTGTCAGTTCCCAACCACATAATATGAAAACGATGAAAATGGTCATTACGTCTAAGTGAATTTAAAACGAGACTGGGTGACATCGGCAACACCACCCGCTTACCAAATGAGGGCACAGCTATTATTAAAACGGTATATTTTTAAATCGAAATGTTTGTAAAATTATCGTGCACTTTGTACCCATAACAGCAACGCTACAACAGCGGGAAACAACGTAATTCAACACAACGCACTATATATATATATATATATATATATATAATTTACTTATATATAGGTACTTTTACCATGGTTCCTACATAATATAGTCACTGTGTGCAGTTTTCGGATTAGATAAGTAGTTTTTTTATCTAGATAAAGATAAAGATAATGAACTCTACTATATCTAAATAAAAAAAAGGTACACATTTTTTTTAAATATGTTTTAAATTTGGGTATATTTTAGTTGGGCACTAGGAACATAATAATAATAATCGTATAAATAAAAATAATTACATTATTTATAAACCATAAACTTGGTTTGAGAATCTGTATAAATATTTAAAATGCGTTTGTTCAATTTCGCGATTTTTATCAATATGAAAAATTAAATAAGATCCAAATAAGATGAATTCATTTAGATTAGTAAAAAATTATCTAAGACGTTCAGATATCTTGTAACTATTTATCTAGATAAGATAAAAGATGAACAAATAATTATCTAGCTGGTATTCATCTAGATAAATTTATCTAGATAAGTCCGAACACTGACTGTGTCTGACCTACATCGGTGTCTAAGACCCAAACGACACAATAGACTTTTATCCTTCGCCGTTGAGGGTATAGGTGTGTATATTTTTTCCCGACACGAAAACACATGCAAGAACACAATTAAGACTGGTATACTCTTCCGATATTTTGTGCTGGTTGTTACATGCCATGCCGTCGCTATGCATACTTGTACAATTATATTATTTATCACTGTTGTCGTTCACTGTGAGGACTGTCGGCAAAATTTGACACAAGTCAAAGGAACGGTTATTATAATATTATGTTTGTACTACTGATCGCGCGACCTGTCCGTGTAGACCGAGAAAACCAGTAGCATGGTCCTGAGATGCCAAAGTCAGTAGGTACCTATTATAATAAATAATATTATATTATATGAGCAATTCTTAACGTTTTGTAGATCACGGACCCCTGATGAATAATTTTTAGAAATCGTGGACCCCCTACCAATTTATTTTTGAATACCTTTTTTTTTACAAAACATCTCATGCTATCTTAACCAAAATTATAATTATTATTTTACATTACAAATTACATAAGTAGACATAACAAAACATACACATTTATAATTATTTTTATACACTTCATTTTTTATAAAAATGTAATATAAAACTATATTATATGAGTACGATCTATCTGACGAAACTACAGTACTGCACGTCTGTACATTTCGTATGAACAATAAAAACTGATAAGTAAATATTAATAACAAAATTAATATGTGTAGAATCTACACCTATAGTATCTAACACTGTAAATACCATAGACCTTATACTAATAGACTGGCCTTGCCTATAGAGTAGCTGTGGTAGTAGCCGGTCAGACATACAGCAGTGATGTACAGTATAATCACATCAGTGCTGTTAGTTTCCGTTGAGCACAATGTACAATAATATTGTACAACGATACCGTACTATCATTTTACATTTATCTTTTTTTATTATGGGAAATGGGAATTGGGAATTGGGATGTGCTTTCGTGGCACTGTAACTACTAACTGCTAACTATTTTTTTAAAAAAATAACTAATTATATATTTATATAATAAACTCAAGTACCCAAAATTAGCTATAAATCGCTTTTATTTATATTAAAAACTTATAATATAATATAATATTCAAAATAATAAAAATACAAATTAACTTATCCAGAAAACAATACCTGTTAGGTACTTTTAACATATAAAAAAGAAATTAATAAACATAATACTTAATTATTTATTGTAATTATTAAACTTATAAATATAATATGACCTAGCCATACAATTTGCAAACCTAAGTATAAAAGTATTATTCATTATTGAATAAAATTAATTTGGTAAGTTTTTTTCCTAGTACCTAAATGCATTTTTTCTTGTTGTTTTCCAATGCTTTTTAATTTAAGGTGCACATAAGAACTTATAATTAATGTTAACAGTTGATCCCTATGATTAGTAAACAATGACTGGCCACTAACATGATTATCCATCCCACTAAATACAGACCCACACACCTCTCTTTTTGTTTCTACATAAATTTTATTTGTGAAATTTTTAGCAAATATGTCTTTTAAATCTTTGCATTTTATTTTTTTTTCGATAACTTTACATATATATGATACATCTTTGCTTGGTTTCACTAATGCATTATTTCTATCTTTTAATTTAATTAAAAGGCTATTATTAGAGTTATCTATTAAAAATGTTTTACATATATCACAGTTAATTTTTTTGGCGACCTTTTTTGCAATAAAACCCGAAATATAGTCTGTCACACCAGCAATAAATGGAGATAATTTTAAATAAGTTTCAATATAATTGTGATCATGATCATCACTTTGTGTAAATTCTAAATTATCATTACATTCATCATCATCTAAAAGTATAGAATCAGATTCTGATATAGTTGTATTTTTCAACATAGATTCTGGAAGGCAGTTGCCATATTGTGAACCACTTACATGATGATGAACCAATAGTTTTTTATAAGAAATTTTGAACTCCTTACAGGAAGGATTGTTATTATATCCTCCTCTTGACCTTATTGAACTGAAAAATGTTTCAAGATGATCTTGGGAGAGCTTATAGGAAAGAATATATTCAATATCATACTTTTTATTTTTTAAAAATGTGTAGTAGTTAATAAGATTTTTCAAACCCCAGACAATACCTACAAATCCAGTTTTCCTGAGTGATTCAACAACTTTTTGACCGCTAGACAGTATTAGGCTATGGACATATTTTTCAAACTTTTTTGTGAAATATAGGTATTTATCAAAAGTTGATGGACTTAGTGCTAAATTGAAAGGAGATTTAGAATATTTGGTGCGACAGTTTAAAATATCAAATGCATTGTTCATAATCATACAGAATTCTGCTGTTGATTTTACATTAGTGAATTCTGAGTCTAAGGTCTCACAAAATGTTAATGCACAGCTTACACTACTACTAAGAACTTGTGAAGCAAGCTTTACGTTCATTTTTTCATTATAATAGTAAATATGTTTTCTGGTTAATTTTGTTGCTGCTTTTAATCCCTCTTTTTTTTCTTTATTATAAAGATTTTTAATATGATCCCATTTAATTTCCTTATTATTTTCCCCAATTAATACTTTTTTGTCACCTAATGTATTACGAATAAGTTTAATCATATGACACGGATCATAAAATAAGAACACAGGTTCTTTAGATACAGGATGTGGAAAGAAAAATCGAGGGTTATTTATATTTAAGTTAGCTCCCAATTTAGTGCACATACTTAAATTAGTGTGTGCTCCATCAAAAGTCATGGAATTTACTATTACACCAGTATCATGTAGTAATTCTAAACATTTTTTAACTAAATTTGCAAGTTCACTTGAATTTAAGCCCTTTACTAAAAAATACCCTAGTGGCAGTTTCCAATTACCATTTACTGCAACGATTAAAAATACAAGAGCACTTGTGGCATGATTAACATTATCTTCATCTAAGTCAGCCCCGGATCCCATATCAACCAGTCCATGGAATGTTTTACCATCAAATTCAACTTTATCTTTTATAGACATTTCATCTAATACCAAATTTCCAATGACAGTTTTATTTTCTGCTACTTTAAGTTTTAAAGTATTAAATGTTTCTTTTGTGAATCCAGGTTCCCCATTTATTACATGATACCACTTATTTAATGTTCTGGGATGCGGAAGAACGTTTAAAAATTGTTTACGTACAAAATTGTAGGCTTTACTCGAGTAATACTGTAAAGTAACTGCAAATTTTTTCAATTCATTTGAAAATGCAAGTTTTTTCCCATTCAATTTTCTTTCAACAATTTCACAAAGACTTTCAGAACCCATAGACTAAAAACATCAGTACAATCTAATTGTATTAAATTATAACTTTATAAGTATCATGAAAAGGTTATATAGATTAACATATCATATTATACCATACACATTAAACTAAGACACTAAGTAGTATAAGTAGTACTATATTTTACTAGTATTAGTATAACATATTTTTATTAGACATAAGTTTATTATACAGATAGTAAAAAAGTAGGTATATTAGACTTAATTTTATACTTCTACTAATAAATCAAATACACATATTAATAAGAAACACATATTTGTTATAGCCCCAGTGGGTGCAAGAGGAAATTATATTATGACAATAGTTTATGATTTATTAGTAGACGCATAAAATTAAGTTTAAAATACTTACTTATTTTACTATATTTTTTTTAGACATTAGTTTATTATTCATTAATATAATTTACTTGTAACAATGTAGAAGCATTTTCTGATATAAGATTTTTATTTTCTAAAACATTCATTAAATCTTTTAATGTTTTCACTTTTGTTGTAAGTCGTTTGTTTTTCTTTTGTAAATTATGAATTTTTTTAAGTTTTTCATTGTATCGTTTTTTAACAAATGATAAATTTCTTTCTGTTCTTCTAGGTGTTTTAAAATTTTCAACAGATAAATCATTAATATATCTGGGAAACAATTTGATTTTTTTAGAAGTTAGTGTAGGTGATGCACTGAAAATATAGGTATACATTTACAATATATGTGTTTAGTAAATAAAATAACATCTATATACTTACATCATATTTATATTTTGAATTTTTTCCTCTGGTACAACATGGCTTGATATATTTACAGGTAATTCAGTATTTAATTTATTATCTTCTGAATGATCCTCTGTAATATTATCAAAAGATAGTTTCCTCTTGCACCCACTCGGACTATGACAATTAATATGTATATAAATTAAATAAACAAGAAAACAGCTACACAAATTACTTACGCAACAAATGGTACAGCTTTTTTTGATAAATATCCGCTTTCATTGAAACTTTCTTTGGTAAAATGCTTATCACAAATTCTATGCGATGGCAAAATTGTATTAATGCAACATGCATCTAACCAAAGTCTTTTCAATATTTCATCTTTAGGAAATCTGTTATAAATATGGTGATTGGTGGGTAGATTAATAATTGTTATGACACATTTAAAATTCTTAATTATAAAATAATTACTTGTGTAAAGAGACATCTGAATCTGCCGTGTAACCAATTTTACAAATACAGCATTTATAGCCCATTTTGACAAATAAGAAATAACGTAATATAGAACTATAGAAGAAACTGTATTAGGTATAGTTCGTGAAAAGTAAAAACAAATAACAATCTTAAAAAATAAAATTGTTACATTAAAACATGTACCGGGCATGTATCCGCATTGATATTATACACTACATTACTACAATAATAATTATTATCGTGCAGTCACAAGTCACACAAGAAGAGCGCCCTCTATCGATGACCGCTGTACGTGTATGAATGGCCAGTCTATTAGTATAAGGTCTATGGTAAATACTTAATTGTATATAATTATATTATATCTCGTCATCGGAGTTCTAAAAATAAAATAGATCAATCTCTTATATAATAACAAATAAGATATATTATATAAGAAAAAATAATAATAATCCAACAATATTGTAATAATATGCACTCATGTCACTATTATTGTTATTTGTTATGTGTTAATGCTGACACAGACCCCTGACATGAGTATTGCGGGACCTCAGGGGGCCGCGGACCACATATTAAGAACCGATATTAAATTTTTTAAATGTATGTTAACTTGTGATAGTTTTTTTTTTAATTCAAAAATTGACAATGTTTATAAGCACACATTTAAGATAAACAGTTAAATAACGATTAGTATTTTTCGGTAAATCTACGTACTACTTATATTGTATAATGATACCCAAGTATGCCTACTTTTATTTATTAAATTTATTCAAAATCAATTTTTGTGATTATGGATAATTATATTAATATTATATTATTTTTATTTAATTAATATCACAAGTTCTTTATTCATTGTCTAATTTATTTTCATAATATTATGTAGTATAATATCGCAATATAATATTTCGCTTATTATTTTTTAGTCCGCCCACCATTTAAAATGCATTTACAATTATGTAAAAAGTAATAATATAATCTTCAATTTCACGATAGGGCTATTATTATTAATTATATTATAATACTGTTTATCTGTCCTAAATAAATCCGTCATTTCTTCTGTTTTACTTAGGGATGCCAAAATTTTACACAACCGTCGACCAATGTTTGGTACGTACTTTGATAATTATACAACCTAGTATCGTACCTAGGAGGAGAATGTCAATACAACTGCGGGCCACGTATTTCTCCCAGGGCAGTGATGTTTTTTTTCCGTATTATCGAGGACCGCGGAGATAACTGATAGGGTTGTTATGTTTAGAACATGAATTTAAAACATTTTTTTTAAACATTTTTTTTCATTGATTTAAACAAATAAAACATAATAATATGTTTAAAACAGTGTAAAATCCATGTGATAATTGAGTTTTTTTTCGGTTTATTATTAATAATAAATATCCTTCAGAAAAAAAGTTAAATTATTAAATAATTATACTTATTAAGTACTATCCACCATTTAATTTTTTTTTTAATTTTATTGAAAAATTACCAAATCTAAAATGTGTTTACTTAATAGTTAATATTATACATATAATATTATGATGCCCACATAAAACATCTATTCAGAAATATTTCAAATACATTTCATATACTTTTAAGATTTACAATAAGTAATAAGTAAAGGAAGGCATAAACGAGTTAAAAAGTTAAAATTAAGTTTAAAAGTTAATTTTATTTTAAGTTTTTAACTTAACTAGTTACTTTTGCTTTTCATTAACTTCACTGTTAACTTACTAAATTTCTTTCTTAATTTACGTGAAAATAACGAGTTAATTTTTCATTTTCAGAAGTAAGTTAAGTTAATTTATATTGTTTTTAATTTTATTCACTATTTCAGTCTATTTCGTTTTCATGTCAAAAAATATGTATCGTAAATTGTTTAAAGTTAAAAATGTATATCATTCGAATCTTACTTATATCATTGTCAGTACCTATAGTCTCCAACTGAGCAAAAAGTTGTAATTTTTATGTTATATTAATACATACTTATTTCAAATTTAAAAAAAAAACTTAAAAAAATGATTGTATTAATAACGTAAATTTAACATTACACGAACTACAAATGTCTTTGAAAATTAACTTGCTAACATCGTTAGGTATCTATACTATAAAAGCAAGTCCCGATTTTTAGCCGATATGAAACATTAATACAATTGATTGTTAATGTTCCAATCAAATTTTAAAATACTTAGATATAACATAATTATTATATTATGTTTATATTTTATTTAACATAAGAAAGATAAATCGGATGTACGATTAACCTTATACAGGTGTTGATGCACATACGCACGTCTCACTTGCGTGTTTACTCAATGATAATAAATAAATAATAATTTGGACTCTTGACTATATTCATCGAGAAAGAATTGACATCAAGTATCAATGTCGATGGTGAGTGAGACATTTAAAACTTGAACTCCAATAAAAAGAAGAATGAAGTTACGTACTGTTATATTTATATTATATGCAAATGTCATAATACAATACTATTATTAATGTTTGTGAAATTGAATTTATTTCAATTTTAAGGCTGTGTAAATACAGTTAATATACTTCTTTTTTAATTTTATAATAATAATGTATTTGTTTTGATTATATGAATGATTACATAAGTTATGCCTTCAATAGTGGGTGATATCCCAGACAGCAATTTGTTGATTAATTATATTATTATAACATTGTATTAACGAGTAATATTAGTATAACGTTATTATAATACTATTATAATATTATCATTACAAAATGCTGTTTGGGATTGAGTAGGTAAATTAAAGTATGAAATAAAGTTTGCGCACGCCTATGGTAATAATAATATTAATTTATATTATGTAGCTTTCAAATGTTATAGTTAATATACTATATATTATGTAGGAACCATGGCAAAAGTACCTATATATAAGTAAATTATATATATATAAAAAGCACGTTGTGTTGAATTACGTTGTTTCCCGCTGTTGTAGCGTTGCTGTTATGGGTACAAAGTGCACGATAATTTTACAAACATTTCGATTTAAAAATATACCGTTTTAATAATAGCTGTGCCCTCATTTGGTAAGCGTGTGGTGTTGCCGATGTCACCCAGTCTCGTTTTAAATTCACTTAGACGTAATGACCATTTTCATCGTTTTCATATTATGTGGTTGGGAACTGAGAAAAAAATTTTCACAGTTATAATTTAAGTTTATTAGATGTTGGAATATAATATTATGTACGTGGTGTGGATGTGTGTGTGTTGTGGACAGTCAAAATGTTTGCCCTTTCTCATTGGACTTACGACGGGTCATCGAAAACCAAAAATCATCAGAAAAATAATCGTATATTATGCTTTTATAATATTATATTATAATTAAGTCATTTTCTCAATTTTGGACCACCCACACTCCCGAGACGATTGACCTACGCAGCTTGGACACCGACATGGTAGGACACTCTTATATTATTATGATGCGTAGTGAAAAGTGCTAAACTCACGGCACTTATAATTATAGTTATATATTTACGACTAAGTTTAAATTAATTAACCAATAATATTTTTTGAGGACAGTGATAGTCACTTCCTCGTGGTTCCTTATGGGTAATGCTAATATGATGATCGTGGTATTGTCAAACAAATTAAAAAGGAAATATTAATAATAATAACAATTCAACGACTACAGTTAGTAATAATAAATTTATTGTAATAAAATAAAAATACGCTACACGAAAACCAATTCGGATGTCTTGTAAGATTATTAAAATATGTATATTTAATTACATAATATATTCTTTTATATTAATTATTAAACCGGTTTTTTGCGTGCCATAATAATATACGCATTCGTTACATTTAAAACGATTTAAACACACAATATTATACGTTTGTCATAACAATAAGAGTCATTTTTTATTCCAGTAATAAAAAATGAATGAAATAATGTCAAAATTCAGATTCAGATTCAAAATATGGTTGTAACGGAACAAATATACACTATACTAAAACGGCCATTATCATGGCCAACACATATCACTATAGGGAGGGAAACACGAGACCGTTGATAAAGATTCATTTTTGTCGATGGAAAACGACATCTTGACAACCAGGCAACCATCGGAACGAGGACAAGTTGACTTGCCAAACATGGGTCGGCAGCCAATCAGAAACCGGAATACATTGGGGAACGGGTATATATACTGGTGCGTTTCCCAATAAACTTTCAAACAAAATACATCCGCCGTTTCGGTACTCCCGAAAAACCGATGCCCATGTGCCTCGTACACATTGCGGCAACCTTGAACGCCAAGGATATCTTCCTTCTCAACTCCCTATTTTATCTTACGATTTCGGTAGAAGCCCTTAAACCTTCCGGCCCGGCACAATGTTTTTCGTGCCAACGTTTTGGACACAGTTCCCGTAACTGTGGCCACCCACCCAGATGCGTCAAGTGCGCAGGAAATCACTTGGCATCTGAATGCCAAAAAACTCCCGACCAAACCCCGACATGCTGCAATTGCGGCGGGCCTCATACGGCTAATTTCCGCGGATGCCCACATCTCTTGACGATAAAACCCAAAATCGCACCACCAACAACCAAACCTCAAACCCTGCCACCGACAACTCAATCTTTTACACCACCCCCGCCCCCACCAACAACTACAATAAAACCCCAAACCCGCTCGTACGCTGCAGCCACCACCGGCCAAGCGCTCCCACCACCACCACCACCAAAACCGACCAGTCCCGAAGCCCCACAAATTAACCTGTCCCTCATTTTAAACCTCCTGACCAACCTCTTAACAGCCATAGTAAACAACCAGGACCCCAAAACCCTGATACAAACAGCAATACAATCATTCTTAACCATACTATCCCCCCAAAATGGATAACTTAAAAATTCTATTTTGGAACTCAAACGGCATTAACCACAAACTTGACGAACTGCGCTCTTTAGCACTAAAACTGAAAACCGACATAATCCTACTTAACGAAACCCACCTAAAACCCTCGGCCAGACTTCACATTCCTAACTTTTTTACGTACAGGAACGACCTGCCGCCCGTGCGGGGCTCGCCCGCCCACGGAGGCACGGCCGTTCTCGTCAACCGACGTATCGTTCACCAACCAGTTACCCTAAACACAACCATCCAAACCTCTTCCATCCTCGTACAACTCAACGGCCACGAAGTACTTATTTCAGCCGTATACAAACCACCCGGAACCCTACTAACGACAAACGACCTCGACCTTTTGACAAAGAGTGCCGAATGGCAAATTTCGGCAGGCGACTTCAACGCCAAACATCCGCTGTGGTATAGCCACACGACTAACGCTGCCGGCCGTGTCCTCTTTGACCACGCACAACAATCGGACTACTCTGTAACTGCTCCCTCTTCTCCCACACATTTCCCGACATGCACACGATACAGACCTGACATATTCGACATCGCCCTCGTACGACTACCCTATCAAACCCAAATCACTAACCTCAACGAACTATCTTCCGACCACAACCCCATTCTTCTAGATACACTCTGCACTCCGATCTCTTCTTCTCCACCGGTTACGAATCAGTTTATTAACTGGAAAAAATACACGACAACTCTCACGAACTTACCGAACTCAACCACTCAACCGACCAACGACCGCGAGTCTATCGACCTGGCAATCGAAAACCTCACAAAACATATCCAACAAGCGGTTGAATCCAGCGTATACGTACCGACACGCAAACACCCGTCCACTGTAGTACCAGACTACATTAAACTGGAAATACAAGACAAAAACCGTATACGCCGCGAATGGCAAATAAACCGCGACCCGACAATTAAACGACAACTAAACGCCAAAATATCTCTCATACGTACCTTACTCGCAACGCACAACACTGACCAATGGGACATCTTTCTTAACTCACTAGACCACCAAGACGGTTCAATATACAAACTCAACAAATGTCTCTTACACAAACGTCCAGCATCTCACCCACTAACCGGCCCCGACGGCCTAGTTTTTCCGGCCAACGAACGAGCAGAGCTGATAGCCGACTCGCTCGAACGTCAATTTCAAACAAACCCCGGCCCCGACTTACCAGACGTAACCGCTCACTCCCAGTACCTACAAGGCCTTGACATCACCCGATCTAACCTCTTTACCACTCCCGGCCAGATACAAGACATAATTCGCAACCTTCGCAAAAAGAAAGCCCCAGGTGACGATCTCATCACCAACACGGCTCTTAAATTCCTACCAAACAACGTTATACTGTCCCTTACTCGGATCATCAACAGCGCCTTCAGAATCTGCTACTTTCCCCTTGCCTGGAAAAAAGCAGTCATCATCTCCATTCCCAAACCTGGCAAAGACCATAAACAACCCGAAAACTATAGACCAATCGCCCTCCTCTCCTCCCTGTCCAAAATTTACGAACGACTCATCCTCACCCACCTACAAGACAAACTCAAAAACAAAATCCGTCCCGAACAGTTCGCCTTCAGACCCGAACACTCGACCACACTACAACTGACCAAACTCACCCACCAACTGAGCGAAAACCTTAACAACGACTTAAACACTGCTTCCGTCTTCCTCGACGTGGAGAAAGCCTTCGACCGCGTCTGGCACGAAGGCCTACTCTACAAACTCTCCAAACTCAACATCTCGTTAGAAATCGTAAAAATCATCCAATCCTTTCTCACCGACCGTACTTTTACCACTAAAATCGAACACTCCTTCTCTACTACCAGACACGTACTCGCAGGAGTCCCTCAGGGCTCCTGTCTCTCACCGACGCTATACTTGACGTACATTAACGACATTCCAACGACTCCTAAAGCCAACCTCTCACTCTTCGCTGACGACACGATGTTCTTTACTAGTAACATAAACCCCAAACGTGCAACCATACAACTACAACACCAACTCAACCTCGCGTCCAACTGGTTCCACAGGTGGCGAATCAAAATAAACCCGACCAAAACAGTAGGAGTCCTCTTCGGGCGTTCTAATACAACCCTCATTCCACCTCTAACCATCGATAACCAACCCGTTAACTTGTCAAAACAGGCCAAATACTTAGGCGTCACGATTGGACGTAAACTTACATTCAACCAACACATTCAAGACGTAACCAAAAAAGCTACCCGCGTCCGTGGTATGCTTTACCCCTTACTTAACCGTACCAGTCCCGTTCCGCTGAAAACAAAACTTAACATACTTAAACTCTACGTGACCCCTATACTTACATATGCTGGCTCTTCCTGGGCACCCTTTATCGGCCCCTCCCATTGGAGACGTATTGAATCCGTCCAAAACATCGGCATACGCACGATAACCGGTATGCCCACTATCGTTAGAAACTCGGCCCTTTTAAAATCAGCCAACTTCAAATCTATTCAAAATTCCATTTGCTCTCAATCAAAAACAATGTTCTACAAAAACTCTTTTTCCGAATACGATCATATCCGCCTCTTAGGTAAAACCCACTCCCCTCCAACCACCAAACGTTTACTCAAACCATACCCATTAAATTGGACTGACTAACATAACTGAACCTACCAATCAACCCCAAAATCCATCCACTAGTAGAGGCACAAGCCTGGAATAGTAAACGGCATAGCCACCCCTCCCAAAGCAAAGCAAAGCAAAATAAACTTCACTTCATTCAAAACCTTCAGACCTTCAACATCTCTAACAAGAACAAACCCGAAGGACCTGAAGCAGCACCAGCCAACGACGATCTTAGAACTGACCACGGCGGAAACGAGCTACCAAGCGCTCTCGCAGTCCCGACGACCACGAGCCACGACGATCCGGAAACCGACAACTGTGGAAACGAGCTACCAAACGCTCTTGCGATACCAACGACCAACGACGATCTACGACTAGCCTGCGGCGGACACGAGATATCAAGCTCTATCACGGTATCGACCGTAAGACTGTCGAGCACGCCGATCTCACAAGCAACGCCGTGACACCACCACAAGACCGTGGCGATATCACTCCTTCGGCATTGACGAGCAGTACCTCCACCGAACTTATCCCGGTCGACGGCTAATACCGTCGGATTACCGCGGGAGTCAACAAAATCGTCCTTTTCAGGACGACCACACCAAATTCGACCCCTCAAGCGCGCCTGATACGGCCACGCTACCCGAACGAAGTTCATAGACCGAACGCCACTTTTATGAGCGGGCCCGGTAGATCAACTTCATTCTTTCCACTTAACTTGTAACTAATATATCATAACCATTCACATTATTGTACGGGAAACCGACGGCCGGGTGGCCCTCGAACCCCTTCCCCTTGTAAAACTTGTAAATAATTAATCATTCCATAGAAATATACAACAATCTTTTATACCAAAACCCGAAGAAGTTTTTTATTAAACAACGGTGCCACGTGAAGTACGTGCACCGTTTCAACTGGCGCCCAACTAGTGGCTCGAACCACGAACACAACATTTACAATGACGAGAAGCAAAAGGACTGCTCAGGCGAGTCCAGTACAGGAAACCACCAACAACAAAGTCGGTCGATTAGAAAACACGGTTCTTCGATTAGAAGAAATAATCGAGCAAATGCAAACAGTAATAGAACAGCAGAATAATAAATACGAAGAAGCAATTAATGGTTTGAAAACAACTTTGGAAGACACAAATAAAGAAGTTATGTCTTTAAGACAATTAATAAACGACACAGACACTAAAATTGCTATCGAGATAGCTAGGCGAGAAAGGGAGATTCAAAACATAAGAAACACAAAACCAGAAGAGCCAACAGTAAGACCTAGTACTATTGAGATGACGATGCCAACGTTTAGCGGGGAACAAAAAGATGAACACCCGAAAAGCTTTCTTAAAGACCTAAACTCATACTTCACACATAAAAATATCACACCAACAGATAAGATTATAGTAATAGAAAATTGCCTAAAAGGTAAAGCTGCCAAGTGGTTTGGGATGATTAAAGATACGACACCCACGGCAGAATCATTTAAAACGCTGTTCCTAAAGCACTTCTTTTCCGACGACAAGCAGTGGGATATATTTATACGGTGTACCGAGGCAGGAAAACGCCCAATAAAAAATGGATTCCAAGAACACTTCCATCACTGGATGGCCGAGTTAAGATATTTGGATTCACCAAAAATGGATGAGGAACAGGCTATTAGTCTAATATTTAAACACTTCCCTATAGCCGTACAGGCGTATATACGGTCGACACAGGAAAAGAAATTTTTAAACATATGGGAGAAGTTAGGAGAGTTGGAAAACAATAACAAGGAAAGAGTAGACGGCGATGAACAAGTTAATAATACGCATAGTGAACAAATAGTGACAAAACATGACCAACCAAAAAAATTTAATAGTCGGTACGGTCAAACGCATACCCCGAAACAACCACATACCTTTGACAACCGATACGGTCAAACCACGCAACGAACACAGGAGTTCTCTAGTCGGTACGGCCAAAGACCAACTACACAGCAAGTAAGCCAATTATCTCCCAATATACGTCATAAGTTTAACTATCCTCAACAACGGCCACAGGATACTGGGTCAGGGCATTATCACGACACACAGAAAACAATCAGTCAAGTTACGGTAGACAACACGATTATAGAGGACGAACATGACAGTGAAGATGAGGACGAATATGACGAGGAGTCAAAAAACGGAAAGACGGGGATTATGGCCAGCGACCTGCTATAATCACACAAACCCGAGGTCTAAAAAATATAACAATTTTAACAGCAGCTGAGCTCACTAATGAAGAAAACTATGACACAAACAGGATAAAAGATACGACCAAGGGATGCCCATATATATATGTATCAATAAATGGGACAAACTATGAAATGTTAATCGACTCAGGAGCAGAAGTAAGCGCAATATCAGAAGAATGCAAAGAGCGTCTATTAAAGGACGACCCGGAGTTACCAACAATACCACTGAAAGGACTGGCAGTACATAATGCGGTGGGAGATAAATCGACAAAAGTTGATACACAGTTGTTGTTACCAATCAAAATACGAAATAACATAATCCACACATCAGTAATTGTTATTAAAGGCCTAAATGAGTGTGGAATATTGGGTAGTGATTTTTTGGAAATCTACGGCACGAACATAAACTTTGTCCAACGGAACATGTCTCTAACTATAAACAACATACAGCATTATATACCTTTGATTGAAAAGAAACTATCCCAGCCAATAGAATTTAAGGTAGTCACAACAAAAATAATACGATAAGTTACAATGACCACAACGCAGGAGGGCGTAGAGAGGTCAGCTAGTAAACTTACGAGTAAAATAGACAAATTAGTCAACGAGTTCCCGGAGGTATTCCGAGACATCCCAGGAAAGATAAAGGGATATGAATGTAAGATACGCCTGAAAAGTAACATACCAGTAAACCAACACCCATACCCAATACCGGCAGCAAAAAAAGAGGCAGTAGAAAAAGAAATAAGACGAATGATAGAATTAGATATCATTGAACCATCAAGATCACCATATTCATTACCGATAGTACCGGTATTTAAAAAAAATGGTGAGGTACGGTTGTGTTTAGACGCCAGGAAAATTAACGAGATCATTATTCCTGACAGAGAACGACCAATGACCATCGATGCAATATTTTCAAAATTCGAAAATATAAAATGTATTAGTACCCTAGATTTGCGATCTGGTTATTGGCAAGTGCCAATTGCCAAACAGAACAGGGATCCATGTTCATTTTTGGTAAATGGTAGAAATTACTCATATAAGAGGCTACCGTTTGGATTAAATATAAGTGGATCCGAGTTCCAGAAGAGTATGGACATGGTATTGGGTCCGTTATTAAATACATGTGTTACAGTATACATAGACGACAATTTAATAACATCAGAAAACGAGGATGCACACTATGAAGACATCAGAAGTGTACTACAAAGATTACAAGAATACAACGTCACGGTGAATAAGGAAAAATGCCAATTTTTCAGGGAAGAAGTAATTTTCTTGGGTCACGTGATTTCCACCAAAGGTATTAAGATGGACCCAGAAAAGGTTAGGACAATACAAACGTTCAAGGCACCGACGAAGAGGAAAGAAGTCCAGAGCTACTTAGGATTTATAAATTTTTATAGGAGATATATAAAGAACTTTGCGGACTTAATTAAACCACTGATCGACTTGACTAAAGAAGGAAAAAGATGGACATGGGACAAAACACAACAGGAGGCATTTGATAACTCAAAAAAGGCATTTTTGAAAGAGGTCATTGTGGCATTCCCAGATTTTACCAAACCAATGTACTTAAATACAGATGCGTCGAATGTGGCAATTGGCGGCGAACTATACCAGGTATTGGAACACAATGAAAGGGCGACTCTAGGCTACGCGAGCCGGACACTAAAGCCACCTGAAACTAGATACACGACAACAGAAATAGAGGCATTGGCACTGGTATACTGTTGTAACAAGTTCAGGCAATACATCATGGGAAACAAGACGATAGTGCAAACAGATCATCAGGCACTTATTTTCTTGAAACAATGCAGGTTGACAAGTGGGAGATTGACGAGGTGGATACTGGCATTACAAGAATACAATTTAGAAATAACGTATATACCAGGAAAACAGAATATAGTTGCAGACACGTTGACACGGTACCCGAGAACTACAGACGATAGGAAAGAAAAAAGAATAGTATTGTACAAAATCGATACATCAAAGTACAGCAAGGAGTTGACAAAGGCACTAGAACGGTTAGGGGAGTTACAAAAAATGGACAAACACATTATCAAACAGCGGGAAAAACAATCACCAAATACGAAAATAGAAAAAGGAGTATTATTCGTAAAAAACAAAGATGAGTGGCAGGCAGCCATACCAGACCAACTCGCAAAAATGCTAACAAGGGAAACACGCATATTATTCGGTCATCCGGGCCAATATAAGACATTTCATTTATTGAGAGAAGTATGTATTTTCAGAAATATGCAGAAGACAGTGATAAATATGATAAGAACATGTGACTTGTGTCAAAGAAACAAACCGTTAAACTACAAAGCGGATGGGCCAATCACAGCGCAGAAACCAGAAAAGATATTAGAAAAGGTTTCGATCGATTTAATGGGCCCATTGCCGAAGGGCAGAGGAGGAACACAGTATATATTGGCGATATTAGACATTTTTACGAAATACATAAAACTCTACGCGATAAAAAAAGCGACTACAAAAACAATCTTAAACAAAATAGAAAATGACTATTTTATTAAGGTAGGCAAACCAGAGGCTGTTCAAACTGACAATGGAACACAATTTACAGCCAAATTGTGGGGGGACACGTTGAGGAAGCATGGCGTAAAAATAATCTATTCAACCAAGTACCATCCACAATCGAACCCGGTTGAACGGTATAACAGGGAAATTGGTAGGTTGTTGAGAACATACTGCAACGATCAACACACAAAATGGCCCTTATACATTGAACAAATTGAAATTTGGATGAACAGAGTGAGGTCAGAGATTACTGAACTAACACCTGAACAGCTAATGACCGGACAAAGAACGAAACAAAATATTGAACAGATCATAAATTACCCAAAACAAACAGGCCAATTACAGAAACAAGAGTTAGTGGAATGGGCAAAAGAGAAAAATTCAAACAAAGCACGGAAAAGAGAAGAAAGAGACAAGAAAAGGAAAATAATAGAGTATAAGGAAGGACAACTGATACTAGTTAGAAATCATCAATTATCAAACGCGGGCAATAGTGAAATAAAAAAATTATTTAGCATATTTGAAGGTCCATTTATTATAACTAAAATAATTAGTGAAAATACATTGGCCATTACGCAAGGACAATCAAAAAAAGAAACACTAATAAATGTTGCAGAAGTACGCCCATACTTTGAGGCGGACAACCAATCAAAGTAATTATTATACAACAGCAAATAACATGACCCAATCGGAGCCCCATAGACGATTTACGTATCAGAAAAGGGAGTGGATCAAACAAAAAAAGTATATAAACAGCCGCAAAATATTAACAAGAAATTATTCAGTCATTAACAACCATGGCACCGACTAGAAAGTATGAGGAGCAAAAAAAAAGCTGCCGCAGAGAAAAGAAGACAAATACGTAAGACTGACACTATCAATAGCCACGGACTGGCATCAGTTCGACAGGTGAAGATAGATGCCAATGATGAAGCACGCAAACGAAACAGAGAAAAACACATGTCCATAATACAATGGGTGAACGAAGTAAATGCAGTAAGACAACGTCATAATACCGATTGGAATACACCGGCAGATTGGAGAATGGTGACGGAACGAACCGTTCATAGATATATACCATTCGAACAAAATGGCGTACAACTGTCGGAGGCAATAAGATATATCACAGAGAACCTGGCAAAATATGAAAAACCAAAAACATCAAGAAAATGCGTGGGAGAAAACACACCGCTATGGTATTTGTCTCGAAACGCATTACGTAAAGAACTATACAGAGCGTCTGTACGACGCACCGAGCTCACGACAGATTAATACCGAATGACTTCACCACCCGGACACTAATCTGGGGGGGGGGAGTTGTAACGGAACAAATATACACTATACTAAAACGGCCATTATCATGGCCAACACATATCACTATAGGGAAGGAAACACGAGACCGTTGATAAAGATTCATTTTTGTCGATGGAAAACGACATCTTGACAACCAGGCAACCATCGGAACGAGGACAAGTTGACTTGCCTAACATGGGTCGGCAGCCAATCAGAAACCGGATTACATTGGGGAACGGGTTTATATACTGGTGCGTTTCCCAATAAACTTCACTTCATTCAAAACCTTCAGACCTTCAACATCTCTAACAAGAACAAACCCGAAGGACCTGAAGCAGCACCAGCCAACGACGATCTTAGAACTGACCACGGCGGAAACGAGCTACCAAGCGCTCTCGCAGTCCCGACGACCACGAGCCACGACGATCCGGAAACCGACAACTGTGGAAACGAGCTACCAAACGCTCTTGCGATACCAACGACGATCTACGACTAGCCTGCGGCGGACACGAGATATCAAGCTCTATCACGGTATCGACCGTAAGACTGTCGAGCACGCCGATCTCACAAGCAACGCCGTGACACCACCACAAGACCGTGGCGATATCACTCCTTCGGCATTGACGAGCAGTACCTCCGCCGAACTTATCCCGGTCGACGGCTAATACCGTCGGATTACCGCGGGAGTCAACAAAATCGTCCTTTTCAGGACGACCACACCAAATTCGACCCCTCAAGCGCGCCTGATACGGCCACGCTACCCGAACGAAGTTCATAGACCGAACGCCACTTTTATGAGCGGGCCCGGTAGATCAACTTCATTCTTTCCACTTAACTTGTAACTAATATATCATAACCATTCACATTATTGTACGGGAAACCGACGGCCGGGTGGCCCTCGAACCCCTTCCCCTTGTAAAACTTGTAAATAATTAATCATTCCATAGAAATATACAACAATCTTTTATACCAAAACCCGAAGAAGTTTTTTATTAAACAACGGTGCCACGTGAAGTACGTGCACCGTTTCATGGTTAATGGCTAAAGAAGTTCAAGGAAAGTAAAAGATACATTTTCACTTTAATTGTCAACGTTATACAAGTCATATATCAAAATATAAGTTGAAGAATCGTCTACAACACCGCATGAACTATACCAATGAGCTGAATCAAATACATGATTATATAAGTATTAATAGTACCTCTATTGTATCATGCATAATATATTATAAGCATTACTAGTATTAAACTGTTCACTAGGTTCAGGGTTTATAAAATAAATATGAAAATTACTCAAGCTACCTTCTCTCAGTTATATCGTGTGTATACCTATAAACCCAAATTAAAACCACGTGTATGTATCGTATACGTACCAAGTACGATTGGTAAATCCTAGTTTTAACTAGTAAAACCTAGCTTTGTCAATTAGGTAGGCTGACTAATCATAAAACACAGTAAACGGCATTATTATCAATTTACGTATTTTTCGTTCATTTTGTTCCAAATATGTTGCAGTTATTGCCAGTACCATATACTACCATGTATAGATAATATAGGTACAAAGCAGAAAAATATTTTGACTGTGTGACCAATAAATATTTTGTGAACAAATCAGGGCTTACATTTGAAAAAAAAATCCGTTTTATGTTATTTACAATTAAAACGCTATTCAACTTTTGCATTTAGTTTTGCGTTTACCGTTATACAGAATTAAAACGTTATCCAAGCTTAGTGCTTATCGTTATTTAGAATTAAAACGTTATACCTACAAGTTTTGCATTTATCGTTATTTAAAATATCTATACATTTTAAAAATAATAACTTATGTGTGTAGGTAATGACCTGGTTTCGGAATATAATATTATAATCAATTCTTAGATTATTTGCATGAAATAAATAAACATTTATGAAACCAATAGACCTTTTAAATAAATAGATTTTAAAATATTTCGTTTTGCGTTATTTTTTGTTCAATGATATTCTATAAATTATGATATATAATATATTTTGCTAATCGTTTTATTTTGAGGTATTTAATTATTTTTGATTATCGCTTTCCGTTATAATTACGATCACTAATTGCAATAGTTTTTTGTCAAATATAACGTTATTATTGCAAGCCCTGGGACAAATACAAATAAGTCGTCATCAACCAATTTGCAGTGTTCTCAATACCAGCAACAGGCATACGCCGTATAATATCAATATACAGTCAGTTGTAGGTATAGTTAACTATACTTTGTAATTTGTATTGTACAAATAAAGTGTAAAAGTTGATGAGTCGGCTTCTATTTTCATTTCACATGATTTTTCGTATTTTCGTATTAATATATCATATACCAGATACCTACAAACCTGACACGTACTACTATATAATAATATAAAAAGTAGGTACATATTTGTATTTTAGGAATATTTAATACCTATGCATAGGTTGTTATAGTGGAATCCATTTTATGTTGTTAGTTTTAATATTTCAAACTTGAATGTATATATAGGGGGAAAGAGGTATTCTCGTATAGAGGATTTTGAATTCATGTGCGTCATTTAAAAAAATTAAACATAATTCTCATACCTACCTCGCTTTAAAATATTGAATTAACGAAAAAAATAACGTTTGTAGAGCACATAATAATATTGTTTACGGTATAGCTAGCATTAAAACTAACAACGCAAAATGTACTCATATATGCTCCTAAATGTAAATTTGCCATTCTGTACAACACAATATAATAAAATGTATTTGGAATTTATACCGTTATGAACAATATTATATTATATATTGGGTCTCACGTAGATTCAGTTGTTATATAAGGCGCAGTATAATATAGTAACTAAATTTTATTATTAGAGAGTGGAATTAAATATGCTAAAAATAAAAAAAAATTACTGCTGTTAATACACGATTGTATAAGACCCTAAGAGGTCATCATATTTAGGTATAGGTATTAATTCATAACTTTTTCTAAGGCCTGTCAGTCTAGCACCATTAATACATTTTTTTTCGATTTCATTAAAAATTACTATACGTAGTATAAGTACTTACTCAATATAATATGCAGTATAAATTTATATAATGATCTGCAGTAATAAAAAATTCAAAATGTGTAACTTCAAAAAAACTTACTATGTGCATCAAACAAATGTTTTTATACTCAAGATGTATTTCTTTGGCTTTAACCAAAGTCTGAACACGAACTTCAAATATATGCGTTTCTTATAGTGATATATTATTATAATATGTAGGTATGTGGAAATATATATGACAGCAAATCATACAGCGTACCTACCTAATTAAACGTTATAATTAATTATATGTAAACTTAAAAACTATTAATTTAAGTCAGTCGGTAAAATAAACAAAAAAAAAACATCAAAGTTTGGGTAGGAAGCTTGATGACGAAGACCAACATCTTAGACATGCAAAATTATAAACTCGGGATCCGTACGATGACAAATACACGGTGAAGAAGTTAAAATATACACGTGCTAATTTTTTTTTAAATGTATACTACCCATATCTATATGGGATAACTTTTCATGAAATAGTCATCGGAAAATAGCATTGTGTGCCGATCTAATATTAACAAATATACGAGTAGGTACAGTAGATAGAACCTCATTAATTGACAATAATTGAGGCTCTATGTTGTCCAAATTCATAAAAGTACGAATGAAACAAAATAATATATGAAATGAGCCTAGACACAAATTTATACAATGTGTGACTGTTCAGTATAAAAACAATGTATACCTATTGTAGGTTTAAGAAATAAAAAATGTTATTTTGTAGTATACAATGCCTAATTGGGCACTACAAAATACAAAATAACTATGGTTAGAGTACTCCGAACTAGCCTACTTTTCTCATAATATACCAATATAGTACCTATGCGTAATAATATTACAATAAAAATAAAATGGATAGATGCAACATGCATAATATTATAAATATTAATAATCGTCTAGATACCTATTGTTTTAATATGGTTGGTAGATCCTTGGTATTATAATATTGTGCATCATCCAATACACCGACCCGTAACTATTTGGCCACACTCTATCTATTAGTGTTATTACGAGGAACAACTTTATACTGTGTAAAGCCCATACTATAATATCACATAGTCTCATTTAACGCAAAAAAAAACAGGACCACCTTAGGTCTATTTTTGCTATCTGCGATACCTAATTAGTATGTGACTATAGTAGCATATAAGGTATATACTTCTTTATAGATTATGTTCGTTGTTTGTTATATTTTTATGTTATTTCATATACAGTAGTCACTCGATAATTCGAACCTCGATAATTCGAAAAACTCCATAAATCGAACTAAACGCTAAGTCCCCTGAGAAAACCTCTATAATTAGAAAAAAATACATGTATTCCGGTCCCCTCGATAATTTGAAATGTCTGTCGGTGAGGCACACTCTACAATTAGAATTTTTTTTTCACGAATCTCTATAATTCGAATTTCTTTAAACACGATTATATGTACGTTCATATATACATATAAGGATTATGATAGTTAAATATTATCGTAGTTTAATGTTATCGTATCTTACCTACCTAATCTATACCAAAATAAACCTCTGCTATGGGTAAACCGTTATTGAAATTGAACAAACGAAATCAGTCGTAGCTAACGTAGTCAGTCGCAATATGGGTCCCGTAAAAGTGTACAAGTGTTTGTCGATAGCCGACAAACAAAAAGTGATCGCAGCAGTTGAAGCAGGTGAAAAAAAAAAGATGTTGCTCTACGTTTTGGTATACCAGCTTCTACGCTTTTAACAATACTAAAACAAAAGGACCATCTTA
This sequence comes from Metopolophium dirhodum, assembly GCF_019925205.1. Classification (NCBI taxonomy): domain Eukaryota; kingdom Metazoa; phylum Arthropoda; class Insecta; order Hemiptera; family Aphididae; genus Metopolophium; species Metopolophium dirhodum. The sequence goes on from NC_083560.1 coordinate 27,507,908, forward strand.
CAACATTAAGACAGAAAAAATGTGAGTACCCCGATCTGGAAGAATGTCTTATGGCTTGGTTTACTCAAAGTAGGCAAAATAATATTCCAATATCAGGACCTATTTTAAAAGAAAAATCTAAGTTGTTTGCTACCAACTTAGGTATCACAAATTTTCAAGCTAGTGAGGGTTGGTTAGAAAAATTTAAAAAACGTCATGATTTAACTTTCAAAAAAGTATGTGGAGAGAGTGCAAGTGTTGACCCGTGCATTTCACAAGATTGGAAAAATGAGTTAATCAATCTATTGGTTGATTATGATGCTAGGGATATTTTTAATGCCGATGAGACCGGACTTTTTTATAAATGTTTACCAGATCGCACTTATTGACATTTAAAAACGAAAAATGTCATGGTGGTAAAAATAGTAAAGAACGGATAACAGTGATGTTGGCCGCGAACATGGATGGATCCCAGAAACTTAAGCCCTTAATGATCGGAAAATTTGCTAACCCACGCTGTTTCAAAAACGTAAAATATAATAATATGTATGTATAATAAATAAATATCTAATAATAGTTTTAAAAAATACATTGTAATAATATTTATAATAAGTAAATTTAAAAATAAACGTAATACATACATACATTATGTACAATTTTCCACCTCTCTTTAATTCGAATTAATTTTTTTCCCTCGATAATTCGAACACTCGGTAAATCGAAAACCTCTATAAATCGAATTTTTAACTCGGTCCCCTGAATTTCGAATTATCGAGTGACTACTGTATTATACTATATTCCTAAAATATTATCAGCACATTTAAATGATAATTATATACGTAATATGATACGTAATACTCTTGACGGTTACCGGTCAATATCATTAATAATATACATATAGTAATAAAAAATCAAGGTAGATAAATGTATGTTGTATCGGTCAGACACACAAATTAATAATAATTCACATGCGCATATTGCATATAATATGTATATTCAAACATATAATTATTCAAAAAGGGATCCGTCGATGGTGGGTGTTAGCAGGTCATCGGTCGTGGAGACCATTGGTGAGCTGCCGTATTATACAATATAATATTTAAATATTTAATATTATAATTAAACAAACCAAATATTAAAATGTGATTTTGGGCAGAAAATATGTATATTGAATTTATGCACAAACAAATGAACCCAACATACATAAGACGTTATAAAATGTAGAAATTATAATATTATATTTAATAATAATAATAAAATGTCTACATATGTCTTTAAATATTATTATTTAGTAGGTACCTATAATATATAAATTATACACAATAAATACTTATAGTGCAAGCTGTTATCTAATTATTCAATTATAATAATTCAAAATTATTACGATATTTTATTTTAATTTAAACATAAGAAATATTCTAATCATTTAAAAAAAATAAAATAATTACCAAAGAATATGTGTTAAAGTATGGTTTAAAGTCTCTTGGAAAACGTTCAAATGGGTCGTTTATATCACTTTTCTAACGCTACCATCGTTCTGCCAATAATATAATTAGTATTTATTTACCTATATATCTAACAATTTGAATAAGTCAATTTACTCCAAAAACGTATAGTATTTCCTTCCCACTGAATGATAATTTAATTTATTTTTTTTTCTTGACAGTTGACCTAATAATTAACAACTTTGATTAGGATTAAGTTTAACCGTCACTGCTGATTATGATTCGTGAGCGAAAATAACTAGGTAGATGCGAGGTATAGACGATATGTGTGCGGTTGACGTAATACGACAAGAATTAATTTTTTTCGTCAAGCCTGCACCAAAAGTTTAATATTAAATCGTAAATATTGGAGAATTGGTAAATTAGCTTTTCTTTCCGGCGTACAGTATAAAGAGTAAACACCTATGACTAAATTATAGTGATTCCTTTTTAACGGTTGGAAGGAGGGCGAGGATATAACTAATAATGTTTCGGATACACGAAATATATTCCAGCTTCTAAATGTACCTAAAAAAATATTCGGGGGGGGGGGCTATGTCACCCTCAGCCTCTCATATTGTATGCCTATGGTTAGATCTAATCACTACCACCGTTGCCATCACAATATCATAATATTTGAAAAGGTCACGATTATTACGTCGACAATTGTCGTGTGTTACGATAATATTATTATATCAGACAAAATTTGGTAAAGTTTTTGAGGGAGAGTGGGGAGTGGCTGAGTGTCAATATTGTTTTGCACCCATTGGTCCAAAAACTGGTCACTACGCTAGCCAATGACTTAATCGTCAACATTACAACATAATATACGACACGCATAGCCGAATAGTTGTGATACACACAATTAAACTTCATACCATAATAGTATAATATATAATCAAAGTAAGGGGACTTAGGGAGTTATGCGATTGCATATAATATGTTTTAAAGTCCTAGTAAAAAACATAGCAGATTAGTATTCAAATACGTTGGAAAGTATAGATAGATAGATAATTAAACCGCGTTATTTTTTTTTAAATAGTTTTGCACGGTTATAATAATGCTGTAAATATTTATAGCTTAGTATGATAATAAATATCAAATTTTAAATATTAAAAAATGTTCATATTTGCGTTTAAAGCTGAGCGTCTACTTGATTTGTAGCACTAGAAAAAACGTCTTAATTTCGACTCTCAGAATCAATATTATTCATAGGTTTAGCTGATAATATTGGTACTGTTCATATAACCATAAGCGAGTCCAACGGGCAACGCCACGCGGGATATCAAAATATGTATATATAATATGATTTTTTGCACAGCAGATTATAACCAAAAGGAGTCAATAATTCACAATTTTTTTCCGGGGCAACGCCAGGTTATTTTGCTAGTATTAGGTAATATGATAATAGAAGTCTGTAAGCGTTTGCAAAACGCGTATCGTCCAAAACCTGGAGACCACACATACCGTAATAATATTATAAATTCGGTCAAGTGATGTATTTAGTGTAGGTATAATAATAGATGTATATTGAATCGACATGAAAGCCTGAAACAGAAAATAATGCACACAATATATTCGGCGGCAAAACGGATGGAACCGTGTCGAGTCGAGTATTTATTTTGTATTATGTATGTCTCATTTCTATAAATAAAGAAAAAAACTGCCCTCCGACGCCACATTGTCGCGTAGGTACAAAATGAGATCGCTGTACCACCGAGTTCAAGACAATAATTTATCGAATATCTTTCACGATAATATACTGTTCGGGGAGAGCATTATTCTAACGAAAAAAACGCGTCGTTAGGTACCTATATACAATTGGACCGACCGAATGATGCCAGTACGAGATGACAATAAAGCGATATTATTGTATAGGGACTGAAAGTATATTGTGATATTATAACAATACATACTATGCGAGTGGAAAGCCTAAAATATATTATATTATCTTGTACACGTACAGCAAACGACGATCTTCTTTTCACGAAATATATAACAATTATATGACATATATATAGCGTATGCGCCCCCAGTTCGGCAGTCTACAGTTCGAAGAGCATAATGTATTATTCGAGTCACAATATAGGTAGGTACTCGAAACTATTTCAAGTGCACCGCTATCCTATATTCAATTTTTTTTAATAAAATAATAATTATATATCATTTATAAATTACAATTTGTATATAAAAATATTTATGGCATTTTTAAGGTCAATATAAATAAAAAAAAAAAAATGCGTGGAAATTGAATGCAATGTTCCTACTATATTGTTACAATAGCAGTTTAAAGATATTAAAAATACACAGGCACAATTTTTTTATAAGCATTTACAGTACACTGCCGTTGTATAAACAAATTAACTTTTTTTTAACTTTTGAAAAGTTAACAAAAAGTATATTTTAACTTTTAACTTAACTGAGTTAACCAATAGTTAAATTAACTTTTAACTTTTAACTTTTTGTGATTGGTGCATATTAACTCAACTTAGCTGAGTTAAAAAAAATCATTAACTTGCCCAGCCTTGCAGTAAAAATGTATAAAGTGTTCAACTTTTATAGCTAATTATTGAAAATTGCTGTCCACTTTGTTCTGGGTATCTTCCCTAATCTTATTATTCATATTGATCGCGCCGGGAACGATACAATTATAGCTCGTGCGCCCGGTACAGCAATACTTGTACGCAACGTTCACACACCGATCGACTTGTGTTTGTGTGTATATATGTTATAGCGACTCAAAGGAAGTGGACGGGTTCGCCGTGCAAGACCAGAGAGTGCTAGTGTGTGGTGGGTGTGTGAGTGTGTAGATGTGATAGTGTGTAAGCTTATAAAATAATGACAGAAAGGTAACTCTATTTAATAATGGATAACACGGTTGCTGGTAAAAATGGTTGTTGTATTGTACACAAAATAAATAATTATTTGTGGACACAAGGAATATAAAAAAAAAATCACAGCAACATAAAGGTATAAATATGACTAATAATATTGTGGCCCTTCTGGCCCAACAGGATATAATAATAAATAATAAATAATAACTCACAATTTGGACGGTGCACGGCTGGCCAGCTGCTACCCTTGCCTGTATAATAGTTTTATAATAGACACACAACAATAATAATATAAATTCACTGGCTATTCAAGCCAGACAATAATTTAAATAGCAATAACTAAGTACAGTTATAATATGATACTGTTTAAAATAACCCGACGATTAGCGTTGCGGTATATGCCAACAAAATAATAAAATATGCAAACGGCTATTAGAGCCGATGCTAACTATATAATATTTGTGGCGATTCGCGCCTATATAAACAATGAATTATTACAATAATAATAACAGACACTGACGGCGATTCGCGCCTACAAAGAGTATAATAATATTTGTGGCGATTCGCGCCTATAATACACAATGAATTATTACAATAATAATAAAAAGACACTGGCGGCGATTCGCGCCTACAAAAAGTATAATAATATTGTTGGCTATTCGAGCCAAAAATGTATCTAATAAAATGCCGGCGATTAGCGTAATTTCGGCGTTGGCGTAACGGGATAGACTGACTATTCCGGCGGCCGTGTTAAAGCTTCCACACAGCGAGCCGTCGGCGGCTGCATTACATAATTCATTATCTACATTTATATATTACATAATAATTCACGGACGACACAATTGACATAAAAATAATAAATACAAAACTTGCGGTGTGTGTGTGTGTGTGTGTGATCGGTCGGTGTGGACGGACTATTACGACGCTACCGCCGGCGCGAACACATATCATTCTTACTTGTCACTTATCAAACCTACTTATTATACTAAGAACATAGATTGTAGATTACTTCAAATAAATATTAAAAAAAAAAGTATTGAAAATTATTATAACGTCCCACGTAAATAGGTTATAACTGAAATACCTAATTTACAAAAGCTAAATATTTTTTCTTATTACTACCTTTTTAAATACTTAAATAATTAAAAAAAGTAATCTAAAATGCTCAAAAAAAAAAAAAAACAAACAAACAAAATTGTTGGCAAACATAGTTCTTTATTTATAGTAATTTTTCGTGATATAAAATTGAGAACAATTTTATTTTATAATTATTAATAATAATTTACCTACATACCCATTGCTTTATACATATATCGCTAGTTGATTTCAGCCACTGCGACGTGCCAAGCCACTATTAATATTTATTGTTTAGTAATGTCACATTTTTTCGGTCAAATACGTAGATAGGTAATATCGTATTTATTATTCCACGTGCCCGACATAGGTGTATCGTACCTATATAATATTGTTTGGTGGTGCGTGATGCATGAGCGATGAGAAAAATAATAATTATAAAACATCGCTAGTAGCATTATAGAAAATTTATAGTATATCCATAGATTTACATAATATTGATAAGAACATATTGTCTGTTTGTGTGTTTAAATGTGTGGTTATCGATAACCCTTTAACTTCCGGCGGCGGTGGTTATAATATTCCCAAATGTATAGAAAAATATTGTAGTATTTTGTGAACGACGCTTCTCTACAAACATAACTCATAAACATAAAATTCGGACCGCAATACAACGGTCACCTCGACACTTCTCCACCACACCCCACAACTGAACGTCACCACAATAGAACCGCGACCTCCGCTCCTCCACCCCACGACGATAAACCCTCCACCGTAAGCACCAAGCCAACGGCAACCGGCACGGAGCGTCGGAGCCGTCAGCGCGTACGGAAACCACAAACTGGCTTTTTATAAGGGCACTTGAAATAGGCAGCCTAGGGGCCTTTGTCTTTAATCAGTAATTTCGATGCCGCCGCGCATGGAATTTGTGCCCAAAAATGAAAAGCGTGATATTAAACTGGTCATTCCTCATAAATTGTAAATTGACAATATTTATTTATATTTAACCATTAGAATTAAGTTTAACATGTTAAATAATTTATATCCCAATAGCCAATATGTAGCCGCGGGTTTCTTCTTAATAAAAAAAAATAAATAATATATGTCATTAAAATGATATAAAAATACGCACAAAATGCGGTCCAAACGCTGAGCGTGGGACGTATTTTCCGGGGGTAATATACGATTGCGAATGGAACGATTACGAACGGACCTTTTCCGGTAACACGATTGCGAACCTTTTTACCTGCCTTTAATCATGCGGTATTGTCAGATTTGGTGCCAATAACAAATTTTTAAAATTTTTTAAATTTTAAAAATAATCATTTAGTAATATAAGGATTTTCACAGGACGTACAATGGTCAGTTTTATAGCCCCCATCCTCCAACACACGTAGTTATATCAGTTTTAAAAGAAACACAAGCTCAAACTTTGACAATAATTAATTCTATTAAAAACAATGTACATAAGCCTATGGCCAAAAAAGATAAACTTTTAATTGAATCAACTTTACAAAATTATAATGATTATAAAGTACACAAAGATCTAATTTTATATTTAAGAAAAACTGGAAATTCCTACCAGGGAAAAAATTTAAAAAAAAGTAAAAATGTAGAAAAATTTTTTTAAAAACTATTATATTGAGTGTATTATTATGAATAATATTATTTTTTCATTCAGAACTCAGATCTATGTATGTATGTATTATTTTATTTATTTTTAAGTTTCCAACGTAAAATGAACACGTACATTTAGTAACAGTATTATTAATATTTATACAACGAAAACAGTTTTAATTAATCAACATTTTAAACATAACTTATTATTTTGTATAATTTTATTTTAGTTTGTAACGAAGAGTTGTTGTCTTAATTGTATTATAAATACCAATAGTTTATATTTAAAAAAAAAAAAAAAAATGTTTTAATTGAACTCCCGAACAAAAGATATTCAGAAATATAAACTTGGCAACGTAGTCTATAAAACCGTTCGCAATCGTTCGTTTTTTCGGCTAAAAAAACAAATTCTCTGATAAGTGTCATTCGTTCGCAATCGTGTTATAAAAAAGGTAAAACGTTCGCAATCGTGTTGTACCCTTTTCCGGAACCGTCGAGTTGCAGGTAAACTGGCGACGGGCATTTATTTTCTTCCGTCTTTTATTCGACCTGTCCGTATTGTTCGTGATGTAACAATAAATTATATTATAAATGTGGGCCTGTGGGATTTAGTTTTGGACGAAAAACCGACACACACGTTCTCGGTGATGAGGGATTAAAATAATAATAATTATGATATTAATATATTGGAATGTATTTTTCATAGACACGTTATCGGTGTGTATAATATGTGCGTGTGGGTAACGAACGGTCGAAATGTTTTGCAACAATAAATTATTATTGTAATTCGAATATTTATCGAGTGTCGACGTTAATGAGCATAATATAAAAAAAAAATTTGTATCATTTAAATATTTAAATATATATTTTCTATCAGTTATTTATTGCTATTTTATATATAAAAAAGCTATGTATTATTTATTTATATGTAAAACACGTTGATATATGAAATAATATGTTTAATTTCATGTTCATTATTACTATTGTTTTATAAATGGAATCATAAATATATACAGGTAATAACTAATTTGATGTGATAGACGTAGGTCGTAAATGATAGTACGAGTATATTATATTGTATACTCTATAGTCAGTATAGTCTGTAGCACGAGTAGTGAGTACTATAATATATTCTTATTAAATAAAAATAAAAGTTCCATTGGTTTTTACGTTGGCTGTATGAGAATCTTATCTATATTAAGTACCGTGGGATAAATTAGAATCTTATCGATTATAACGACAAAAATATGACGTTACGGAAAAAGATACAGAAAATGCGATTGAATTGTACAATAATTTTGTTTAGTACGTATATTACGTTTACGTAAATCGTATGTAGTGTGATCGTGATTGCATGTAATATTGTGACATATACCTATTGACATTTTTTGTATATTTTAAATTTTGACTGTTTTTATTTGTATTTATTTGTATCCCCCAGATGGGGACCACACAAGGCGGACGAGGTGGTTTCTTTTAATTGTTCAAAAAACGCAGTGTATATAGGCTTTAGAGATTCTAGGGTCACCGCAGACAGTGGTCCTGTCCTATATACCCATCGAGTGCGGCCGGAAACGGGCTTAATGAATAAAATGATATTCGTGTGGAGACGATTGTGAAATAAGAAAAGGTTGACTCTGGTGACTGTTATAGAATACCTATATTGTATTATAAGCATTCCACTACTGCGCAAAACGTCGGAATTTATCGTAATTTATCGTTCGTTTGGGTATTTTAAAAAACATACTGCAAACAATAAACGCGTATATTGTGTTGTATTTGTAGGTACTCGTGCGTGCGTGCGTGCTTTAAATTATTATAAATTCTTTATATCGTATACAAATAGGCGCATTTAAATTCAACCGATTTCTACCTTTTTAAGCCTTTGTCGTGTAAAATCCACCGATAGGTTCTTTTATTTTACCTGTAATAAAATCGACATTATTTATGTGTAGGTATTATAATAGCTGGTATAATTAAAGTACACTATTTTTGTTTCTATAATTTATTTACTTGGCGGTAAATTATTTTGAGTAGAAATGTGTCCATTATAATATTTTTAATTATAATAAATTTCTAATGCCTTTTTTATGAAAACCTAATAATAATATTCAATTGAGTATAATATTCGTAATTTCTACATTTTAAACTTTATTAATTGATTTCGAAATGGTCAATGATCGTGGCTATAGATAATATGTGGCCAATGTGGACATAGATAATAAATCAATTATATTATTCTTTCGATTGTCAAAAAGACCAATGTCAAATCTAATTTGGTCATAATTTTATCAAAATGTGACATTGGGTCTTCTTTTACTAAACCATAGAATAATATTATAATACAGTACATTCACATCGTATCTTGACCAGTTAATCCGTAAATAAAATAAAATAAAAATTGTTTTCCGTTTTCCACGCTTACACTGCGCACACAAACTGATAATAATATAGAATATCAATAACAGTTTCGGGGTCAGGTGAACCGCATACAATTTTTTGGAATAGTATCTCTCTTGGTGTGATACGATGAAAATGTAGCATTGAAAAAAAGATATCATCGAAGCAGTCTGCGGCTATGGAATTGTAGAAATGAATGTCTGAAACATTCCGGATAATTTTGATAACGACTACAAAAACCAAATGTCAAGAAAAAAAATAGTAGAGAGATGTTATTTCGTTTTTAGAAAATGGTTTTAAATACATAATTAATTGTGATCAACAAAAAATTTGTAACTGCATACAAAATACAACAAATAAAATACATAATAGTTTATCAATAATACCATAAGTATAATATTGTAACCGAGTTTTACTATGATAATTAAAACAACATAGACATAATACGTCATTGGTCATTATAAAATATAAAAATAATAATCGCATGCACGACAATGATGACGCGGAATGAATGGCAACCAAGATTATTGTATGTCCATTATTTTTTGTATTGAATTACCAGAGATTTCGATTTCGATTTGCATAATGAACGTCTGTTTACTTAAGTCTCGGAAATTGCATTGCCATAAGACACTTTGTAGCAGTATACGCAGTAATAAATCATATTTAAAATTAAAGAATAAAAAGTATTCTCGATGATTTTCGTAGAATGATGTAAATAGTAAATAGTGTGTCTACACACAACACACTATTTTTTTAACTTTACCCACATATTATATAGTCTTACTATATAGTCTACTGGCTTACTATTATATTATCTATAATATATTATTTATATACTCTACGTTTCTGTAAACGAATAATATTTCAACATAAGAGAGCGGTGCACTTGAAATAGTTTCGAGTACCTACCTATATTGTGACTCGAATAATACATTATGCTCTTCGAACTGTAGACTGCCGAACTGGGGGCGCATACGCTATATATATGTCATATAATTGTTATATATTTCGTGAAAAGAAGATCGTCGTTCGCTGTACGTGTACAAGATAATATAATATATTTTAGGCTTTCCATTCGCATAGTATGTATTGTTATAATATCACAATATACTTTCAGTCCCTATACAATAATATCTGGACTCGCTTATGGTTATGTGAACAGTGCCTATATTATCAGGCAAATATATGATTAATTTTGGTTAGAAAGTCGAAATTAAGACGTTTTATATATAGTGCTACAAATCGAGTGGACGCTAAGCTTTAAAAGCACACAGGAACATTTTTTAATGATTATCATTTGACATTTATTATCATACTAAGCTATAAATATTTACAGAATTATTATAACCGTGCAAAACTATTAAAAAAAAAAATAACGTGGTTTAATTATTTATGTATCTATCTATCTATACTTTCCAACGTATTTCAATACTAATCTGCTATGTTTTTTCCTAGGACTATAAAACATATTATATGCAATTGCATAACTCCCAAAGTCCCTTTCCTTTGATTATATATTATATTATTATGGTATGACGTGTAATTATGTGTATCACAACTACCCGACTATGCGTGTCGTATATTATGTTGTAATGTTGACGATTAAGTCATTGGCTAGCGAAGTGACCGGTTTTTGGGCCAATGGGTGCAAAACAATTGACACTCAGCCACTCCCCACTCCCCCACAAAAACTTTACCAAATTATGTCTGATATAATAAAATTATTGTAACACACGACAATAATTGTCGACGTAATAATCGTGACCTTTTCAAATATTATGAGATTGTGATGGCAACGGTGGTAGTGATTATATCTAACCATAGGCGTACAATAGGGTGGGGGGGGGGGCTGAGGGTGACATAGCCTCCCCACCGTACATTTTTTTAGGTACATTTAGAAGCTAGAATATATTTCGTGTACCCGAAAAATTATAAGTTATAGCCTCGCCCTCCTTCCCGCCGTTAAAAATGAATCACTATAATTTAGTCATAGGTTATTATATTGTACGCCGGAAAGAAAAGCTAATTTAATGATTCCCCAATATTTACAATTTAGTATTAAAGTTTTGGTGCAAGCTTGACGAAAAAAATTAATTCTTATCGTATTATGTCATACATATCGTCTTATACCTCTTATCTACCTAGTTATTCACGCGCACGAATCGCCAGCAGTGACGGTTAAACTTAATCCTAATCAAAGTTGTTAATTATTAGGTCAACTGTCAAGAAAAAAAAAATAAATTAAATTAAAGACATATGAAGCCTTTTTGAATAATGATGTGTTTGCATATACCTATTATATGCAATATGCACATGTGAATTATTATTATTATTTTGTGTATCTGACCGATAAAACATACATTTACCTACCTTGATTTATTATAACTATATGTATATTTATAATGATATTGACCGGTAACCGTCCAGAGGAGCCGTTGGGATCATATTATATTATTATTATTTAAATGTGCTGATAATATTTTAAGAATTAAAAATATAGTATATGAAATAACGTAAAAATATAACAAACAGCGAACATAATGCATAAATAAGTTTATACCTTATATGCTATTATACTCACATACTAATTAGGTATCGCAGACAGGAAAAATATACCTAAAGTAATCCTATTTTTTTTGCGTTAAATGAGACTATGCAATATTATAGTATGGGCTTTACACAGGATAAAGTTGTTCTTCGTAATAACACTAATATAATATAGAGTGTGGCCAAATAGTTACAGGTCGGTATTGGGTATTGGATGATGCAGGTATACAATATTATAATACCAAGGATCTACCAACCATATTAAAACAATAGGTATCTAGACGATTATTAATATTTATAATATTATGCATGTTGCACCTATTTATTTTATTATTATTGTAATATTATTACGCATAGGTACTATATTAGTATTTTATGAAAGGAGTAGGCTAATCGGAGTACTCTAACCATACTTATTTTGTATTTGGTAGTGCCCAATTAGGTCTTTTATACTACAAAATAACATTTTTATTTCCTAAACCTACAATAGGTATACATTGTATTTTTACTGAATAGTCAATGTGTGTATAGGCTCATTTCATAGATTATTTTGTTTCATTCGGATTTTTATGAATTCGGACAACATAGATCCTCAATTATTGTCAATTAATGAGGTTCTATCTACTGTACCTACTCGTAATATAAATAAATAAACTCAAATATATTTGTTAATATTAGATCGGTACACAATGCTATTTAGCGATGACTATTTCATGAAAAGTTATCCCATATATATTATAGATATGGGTAGCATTCATTTAAAAAAAAAATAACCACGTGTATATTTTAACTTCATCACCGCGTGTTTGTCATCGTAAGGATCCCGACTTTATAATATTGCGTGGCTAAGATGTTGGTCCTCGTCGTCAAGTTTCCTACCCAAACTTCGATGTTTTTTTTTTGTTTATTTTAGCGACTGACTTAAATTAATAGTTTTTAAGTTTACATATAATTAATTATAACGTGTAAGTAGGTAGGTATGCCGTACGATTTGTTGTCATATATATTTGCACGTACCTACATATTATAATAATATATCACTACAAAGAACGCATTATCATATATTTTAATTGCGTGTTCAGACTTTGGTTAAAGCCAAAGAAATACATCTTGAATAAAAAAAAAATAGGTTTGGTACCCATAGTAAGTTTTTTGGAGTTATTTATTCCGAATTTTGTATTACTGAAGATCATTATATAAATTTATACTGCATATTATATTGAGTAAGTACTTACTACGTATAGTAATATTTGATAAATTCGAAAAAAAATTGTATAAATGGTGCTAGTCTGACGGGCCTCGGAAAAAGTTATGAATTCATACCTATACCTAAATATGATGACCTCTTAGGGTCTAATACAATCGTATAATTAACAGTTATAATTTATTTTTTATTTTTAGGATATTTTAATCCACGCTCTAATAATAACATGTAGTTACTATATTATAGTGCGCCTTATATATAACAACTGAAACTACGTGAGACCCAAAATATAATATAATATTGTTCATTACGGAATAGATTCCAATTACATTTTATTATATTATGTTGTCTCCGTATACTCAGTCTAACAAACTATTAAATCTAATAGATTTTAAAATATTTCGTTTTGCGTTATTTTTTGTTCAATGATATTCTATAAATTATGATATAAAAATATTTTGCTAATCGTTTTATTTTGAGGTATTTAATTATTTTTGACTATCGCATTTTTGATTATCGCTTTCCGTTATAATGGGGGGCTATACAATTCCGGAAAGTAATAATACGGAACGTAAAATCACGGAATTTAACATACCGGACCGTAATCTCCCGGAACGTAAAGTTCCGGAATGTAAAATGCCAGACCGTAAGAATCCGGAATGTAAAATCCCGGACCGTAACAATCCGGAACGTAATATTGCGGAATTTAAAAGCCCGGACCGTAATAATACGGAACGTAAAACTCCGGAATGTAAAATCCCGAACCGTAAGAATCCGGAATGTAAAATACCGGACCGTAACAATCCGGAATGTAATATTGCGGAATTTAAAAGCCCGGACCGTAATAATCCGGAACGTAAAATTCCGGAATGTAAAATCCCGGACCGTAATAATCCGGAATAAAAATAATGGTTCCCAAAATGTTTAGTAGAAAATTACTATTATACCTATTGACTTTTTTCAATTTATATTGAAATGTTTTTCTCTGTGTAGAAACTTAAAAATGTAATACAAAATTCATAAGTTATTCTAGCCGTAATTAAAAGATTTCCAAATACATAGTCACGAAATTTTTTTTATAAACGTTTAAAGTTAAAATATTTATAAAATTCGTCAAAATCATCAATTTATGTGAATTATTTACTGTACCTAGTGAAAAATTCATACAATCATAAATTTTAATTCCAAAAGCGTGAAAATTTTATTCAAGTTTTGATTAAAAAAATAATTATAGCGTTAAGTTCAAATGTAAAATATGGAATTTCTCTTCAAACAATTTTTGTTATTTTGTTATAATTCAAAAAGTATTAATCGTATAAACTTTAAACATTTCACTATTACTATAATACTTAAATATTTTACAATTTTCATAGCCGTCCTAAGGGGGTTGGGCAAATTGGGCAAGTTCTCTTGGGCGTCTAAGTATTATGAATTTAGGGCCGTCAAAAAAATTAATGATAAAAAGAAATATTTGGTGTTTTTATTTTAGGTATTATTTTTCTTTTTATACTGTAATATCAAAGATGAATACCTATAAAATTGTATACTATTGAATATAAAATTATGTAAATAATGTGTTAAATCTTACATGTTAAACCTTCTATAATATATATACATATATTAATAATATGTTCAATATTCACATAAGTAAATAAAAATATTAATACTTTTAAGTTATAAGACTACAATAGTAGGTAGTTTATTTACATGCAATATATTTTAAATAATATGTATTCACACCATTAAAATAATTAGTAATATACTTATAAACTAAACTAATTCATATCTTTGGTAGTAGACATATGATAGTAGACAAATGCGGTTGATCGTTGAAATGCAGGTAGGTAGGTAAAATTACAGACTTGAAAATTAGTAATGACCATATACGTCCTTTTAAGCAATATCTAATAATGCCGCAATCATTCTGGCTTTCTTAATTTCTGATATTAGGCTATGCTAATAGCGGAAGGAGAAACAAAATATTATATAAATCCATAAAGTACCTATCCTATTACGGTTTATATACATATAAAAAAAATGAGTAGAGCCGTCCCAAAATAATCGGAGTCAGACGAGGCGTCACTACATTTATCAAAAAAAAAAATTCTATAAGAAAGTCAAATTAAATTTTTATGAGCGTTTGAAATTCAAATTTTTACAACACTCGATTTCTCATGTGGCGATTTCCTTATTTTGTTGTAATTCAAAATGAATAACTGTAAATACATGAAAGTTTCACTGAATGTTTATATTTGCATTTTCTAAACACCATACAATTTTGAAAATATTTTGACTCTTTTTGAGCCGTTTACGGACATTTTCAGTTTTAAATTTTTTTAGTTTTTGCTTCTATAAATATCAATAAAGTTTTATCTGTTGGGCGAAAAAGTGTAAAAATTTAATACAAGGCTCCTGATATATTGTTACAATATCAATTGAAAAATATTATAAATACATTTTTTTTATAAGCATTTAAAGATCGAATTTTGACAAAATGTATCAAAATCTCGAAAATTATCAATCATCGTAATTAATAAATTATAAAATTTTCAGTTTTTATAGCTAAGGATTGAAAATTTAAAACAAAGATTCTCATAAATAGTTCATACTGTAGCCAAAAAATCTAAAAAAAATATGAGCACAGTTATTTTTTACAGACATTTTAAATTCATATTTGGACAAAATTACATATTAAAAAACCTAGGACAACTATTTTAGTTATTTTGTTCTGATTGTATAATATTATTCGTGGGTATTTGAAACTTCTAAAGTGTACTATTATATATCTATGATAGTATCACGGTTTGTTGTTGATGTATAACGCGTTATAAGTACCTAATGGATATTGTGATATGATTAATTTGGAATTTATTATAGGTACCTAATTTTTTTTTAATACCATAGATATGTATATAATATGTCTTAAACCTAGACTGACATACCGCCTCCGCTCAGAATCGTTATTCTTATACAATGATATTATATCATTGAATTCAAATTTAATACCATCCATTATACAGTGACCCACTTGTAACAAAGTAATCAAATTACTTCGCATTATCAATATCAATAACAAAATTGATATTGATAATGCGGTGCCTGATATAATAGGTATATTATAATTTATAATAATATAATATTATAATATATAGCTGCAGTAGTTGTCTGCAGGTAGTCTACAAAACACACCCGTATATTTGCATGGGAATTTCACAAGATATACAAAATACAAAATACGTTCTATTATTAAATGCATATAATATTACATAAGATATAATTATTAGAGGTAGTCAGGTAGGTATATATTATGTTTATGTACCTACGTCCTACATAGTAAAATTCGTCTAAATCAGTATACGCAGAAACGAACGAAATAATAAAAATAATGTTAATAACAATAATAGGTAGGTACTAGGTATAATTATATAAATCGTCGTGTATTGTAAAGCTCAACTTATTATTTTCAACTATAAACATTATATACATTTTGAGATACGTATTCATAGTAATATGACATTTTATTATACACAGAATTAAAAATAAAACACCAAACAACTTAAGTAATTATTTTTTTGAACGTTTTACAATTTTTGGCTGGTATAAAAAACAAACACTTTCTTTTTTTTTTTAAATCAAGCAAATTCAAATATTTCTGGCAATACTGATTGCTTCACGTAAAATAATATCTAAATAATAACTTATAAAATCGAATTTAGATGCCGTTGAAAATATTTTTACCTATTCGTTAAATAATAGGTCAATTTACTCTAATATAAAAACTAAAAACACAAAATTGAATCTGTTGAACGCCAATTTACTTTATGTCGAACGTGGGTCAAAGCGCGTGTACCTATTTCATTATATTCTTAATAATAATATGAACTGTACCTATTCTAAATCAATATATATTGTTTCTAAACAGTCCAATAATAATATTGTTTAATACTACTACAGGCACGGATCCAGAGCAAAGATCAGGGGGGGGCAACAGTTTTTTTACAACACATTAATAATGATAAAATATTATACTTTATTCTTAATTTAAAAATATTGTCATAATAGGTAATCAATGTGATAAATAAATTATTGACTATTTAATATACAAAGCGACAATGTGAAAAGAAGTTTAGAATTTGTTTATTTGTTATTTAATATATAATATTCATAAAAAAAATACGTCTGGGGGGGGGGGGGCTAGGCCCCTAGGCCCCCCTGGACCCGTCCCTGATTTTACATTTTTATAAAACATGTAACTTAATGTAGGGTATGGTTTAAATTCTGAGCAAAGCGAATTGGTTTCAAAATGTTGTGATCAACTTTTTAGGTAGTAAAAATGCTCCAATTTTCAACTACAGCACCTTTTCTGATAGAAAAATAAATCTATAGTTGGTGCATCTCGAGGTCAGTACTTTCCGAAAGCGTAGGGAAAAACAAATCGTCGGAAAATGAGAATTTTTACGCAAATCCTATTTTTGACCAAATCGATTTTATTTTTTGGTGCAGGTAACTCAAAAACTAACAATCATATATAAGTACATTTTCACCAGATGTTAATATCAACATTTTAAAGTCGACAAATCATTTTTCGCTCCATTAAAAAACCTGAAAATATCATACAAAATTCCACATAAGTTGTTAATAGTGTAAAAAAGTTGTGCGGAAATCCACAATTATTTTTTCTGATAATCTGATTTTAGAATTTTGACTCATCTCAATTCGTTTTCTTTTACAGCTAACATTAGAAAATGTAATACAAGATTCCTCAAAATGTTCCTACTTTTAACAAAAAAACAAGTTTACTTGCAAGAAATTCTATTTATAGCCATTTTTTTAGTTATAAAATTTGAATAAATAATCTAAGTATAGGTATGTAGACTGTCACACAGTCACCTCTCTGAATCGTTTTTTGTATAGTTCTATGCTATGATCTATAGGTACAAAAGAGTGGTACCCATGGTGCACTTATCCACCTTTTTATCATACTTTTTACTAATTTTAGTTACTACGTTATTTAAATATGAAATGAAAGGTATTTAGTAATAATATAACCAAACAATTTTGAGAATCATTGTTTTTATTTTTTTTCCGGATTTTTACGTTCCGGGATTTTACATTCCGGAATTTTACGTTCCGGAATATTACGGTCCGGGATTTTACATTCCGGACTTTTACGTTCCGGAATATAACGGTCCGGGATTTAACATTCCTGATTTTTACGGTCCGGGACTTTACATTCCGGATTTTTACGGTCCGCGATTTTTAATTCCGGATTTTTACTTTCCGAAATACTATGGTCCGCATATTTTACTTCCCGGATCTTTTACTTTCCGGAGTGTTACATTCCGGATTTTTACGGTCCGGGATATTACTTTCCGGCGTTTTACTTTCCGGAATCCTACGTTCCGCACATTTTACTTTCCGGATTTTTATCGTTCCGGCCTATTATTTTCCGGAAATTTACGGCCTCCCGTTATAATTACGATCACTAATTGCAATAGTTTTTTGTCAAATATAACGTTATTATTGCAAGCCCTGGGACAAATACAAATAAGTCAATTATATTATAGTCTTTTTTCCTATAGAAATTTGGTTTTCGTTTCGAAGGTTAATATAATATATTACTATTGTCAATACAGCACGCACGAGTACCTACAAATACAACACAATATACGCGTTTATTTGCTGCACGTTTCCAAAATACCCAAACGAACGATAAATTACGATAAATTCCGACGTTTTGCACTATAGTGGAATGCTTATAATACAATATAGGTATTCTATAACCGTCACCAGAGTCGACCTTTTCTTATTTCACAATCGTCTCCACACGAATATCATTTTATTTATTAAGCCTGTTTCCGGCTGCACTCGTCTACGGTGACCCTAGAATCCATAAAGCCTATATACACTGCGTTTTTTGAACAATTAAAAGAAACCACCTCGTCCGCCTTGTGTGGTCCCCATATGGGGGATACAAATAAATACAAATAAAAACAGTCAAAATTTAAAATATACAAAAAATGTCAATAGGTATATGTCACAATATTACATGCAATAACGATCACACTACATACGATTTACATACGTAATACACGTACTAAACTAAATTATTGTACAATTCAATCGAATTTTCTGTATCTTTTTCCGTAACGTCATATTTTTGTTGTTATAATCGATAAGATTATAATTTGTCACCCGGTACTCAATGTAGATAAGGTTCTCATACAACCAAGGTAAAAACCAATGGAACTTTTATTTTTATTTAATAAGAATATAATATAGTACTCACTACTCGTGCTACAGACTATACTGACTATAGAGTATACAATATAATATACTCGTACTATCATCTACGACCTACGTCTATCACATCAAATTAGTTATTACCTGTATATATTTATGATTCCATTTATAAAACAATAGTAATAATGAACACGAAATTAAATATATTATTTCATATATCAACGTGTTTTTCATATAAATAAATAATACATATCTTTTTTATATATAAAATAGCAATAAATAATGAATGATATAAAATATATATTTAAATTTTTAAATAATACAAAATGTTTTTTTATTATTTGCCAGACATGAAATAGACATTTATTTGAATGCCTAGTCATTTAACTAAATGTCTAGGCGGATAGTGAAATTACATAGACATTAAATTCTTTGACTATATGCCTACGAAATATACACCACGTCTTTTGAATAATTAAAATAAAACAACTCGTCCACCTTGTAAGGACCGTCTTGGAAACGTACTTTTACTATTAGAGTTATTTATTAAATTATAAGTATCATGTAGTCGACATTATCTTTTAGGTATTTGATTATATCGGTCGGTACTTACATAATTTATATTATGCTCGTTAACGTCGACACTCGATAAATATTCGAATTACAATAATAATTTATCGGCATTTCTTACTACCTGTCGTCTTATCAACGGCCTATAACCTCTGATGATTATTAGAACGTTTGACATCCGTGGCGATCGCGTAATAAAGTAATATTATATGGGCAACAGCATAGTGTTATACACATATTAGTTTTCGATTAAGATTAAAGATTAGAGCGCGGATCTCTATATACTAAAAAATATCAAAATAATTCGGAAATATTATATCATGATGTCAAAGTCATGAAATTATGAAAGAAAAAAAATTTTGAATTGGTAATACCTGTTTTGGTAAAAAAGAAGCGTAATTTATAATTGATAATTATTATTAATAAAAATTGCATATAAATGTATATTGATTATTGGGCCATAAGGTATTAAAATAATTTAAAACAAATTAAATAAATTATAATTTATTAGGATTCTACCAAAGATGTGAATAGGAAAAATATATGATTGCATGAAAATCAGCGCTCCATTAATAATTATAAACATATAATTATTATTGTCATTAACAGGGCTCGGGACTTATATCACTTAAAATAATTAAAATAGGCACTTTAAAAGCGGTCAAAAACATCATTATAAGCACTCAAATAAGCATTTAAAAAACTTGAATTCAAGCAAATATATTTCATCAAAAAAAAAATGAATTAATTAAATCTTACGGTCTTTACTGCACTAAATGATTTAATTTTAATTCTATCAAAAAGTACTTTGCAGTAAAAAAAAACCATTAAAAAGTAGAAAAACTGGTGAAAAAAGCACTTTCAAATTTTATAATTGAACGTGTCGTTACACGAATACACTTCCATAGCACTCCGATACATTTTAAGTCAATCCATAAAAATATGCAAATACTTTAAGTCCCGAGCCCTGGTCATTAAGTATAGATAACTAGTGGGGTATCAAACTTATACGATATACATATTATAGTGTAATATGGTTAAACGTACTACACGTCTACGTCATGTGTCGTACGAGTACGAATACATGGTAACTGTATACGGTTACAACTGGTAACAATATTGGTTTAAAAGTTGAGCTGTAGTTAATTCTTGGTTTACTCGGTTGCCACTTGGTTATTCTATGATACCAAAAAAGATAAATACTAATCACGATGCGATTTAGTCGACACGACACACGACGTAGCTGTGAATGCGACTTTACTACCACAGGTCACTACTCTGGCTCAGGGATCATCAATTATGATTTTAGGAGGGCCACATTGGGAATTTCGATAATTTTCGGTTACCATTAAAATATTTAAAGCAAATATTTTTAACACATTCTATTACAATGCAAAAGTAACATATTTTAGTGGTGTTGATAATAATAAATACAATAATAGTTAGGAACTAAATTACATTTAATTAATTAAAATAAATTATAAATTTATAATAATTATAATATAAATACAAAATTGGGTTAAAATTAGTAGGAAAAATGACAGGTCTTGCTGTCGACTAACTGCTTGAAATGTTGTGTATGATTCGTGCATGCTATATTCATGCACTTCATATTTTATATGCAGGCACTCAATTAATCAGTACGATTAAAACAGTAAACGCTCGTAAACATTTAAGGTAGTTAAGTACTGAGTAACTTTTTATGGTTCTACCTAACCGTAGCATACTACACCAACGAAGTATAGAGCCGTAGGTAGCATATACTGCACGATTACCGAAAATATTTTCAAAAACATTGATAATTTTTTAGCAAGGCGAGTGTCCTGTACTCCTGTGTTAAATGAATCTCTCGGTATATACATAATTGTATACCCACCTGCTCCTTGCAACTATCAGCCTTAGGTACCCCTGCACCGCCACTGGTGGCAGTCGTATTATATTCTGGATAATAAATCATTATTATTATTTTTATAATTCTATACCCACATGTAGACACAGTTCTGAAAGTGCCATCGGAGATGCAATCTCCTCAAGATTTATGGGCGTCACCGTTTTTGACCAAAATGCACCCTTCCCTTTTCGGACAGTTTTCTTTAAAATTTACAATAATTATAACCACAGAACTTTATAGGTATACGCGTATAAATGTATAAATGACACACCCACCGGTTAATAATATGCCTACCTAGTATAATACGACGATCTCGCTGCAGCCGGATACTCGATGGACCGCGGCTCCGATCGCAATGCGCACGTAGCGAGCATCTTGACTCTAAAGAGAGATAGAGAGAGAGAGTGAGAGGAGTGTTGTTGAAGCTGTCCCGATTATAAAATATAACATTATAATATCATATACCATACGAATACGATATAATATTATATACCTTCTATAACATAATATTATATCAAGCAGGTCCTTTTTTTTCCCGAAATTCGAATAAATAAAAATAATATACTTAATAATTTATTGGTGCAAAACATTTCGACCGTTCGTTACCCACACGCACATATTATACACACCGATAACGTGTCTATGAAAAATACATTCCAATATATTAATATCATAATTATTATTATTTTAATCCCTCATCACCGAGAACGTGTGTGTCGGTTTTTCGTCCAAAACTAAATCCCACAGGCCCACATTTATAATATAATATACTGTTACATCACGAACAATACGGACAGATCGAATAAAAGACGGAAGAAAATAAATGTCCGTCGCCAGTTTACCTGCAACTCGACGGTTCCGGAAAATACGTCCCACGCTCAGCGTTTGGACCGCATTTTGTGCGTATTTTTATATCATTTTAATGGCATATATTATTTATTTTTTTTTATTAAGAAGAAACCCGCGGCTACATATTGGCTATTGGGATATAAATTATTTTACATGTTAAACTTAATTCTAATGGTTAAATATAAATAAATATTGTCAATTTGTAACGGAGCCACCGGTGGTGAAACTCCGTCACGCTAAAGAAATTATACACTCGGTTGATTTCGAGTAATCAGTGTCTTTATTATTTTACATATATAAATAATGTTATATAAGGTTTGGAGATGATGGTTCACGTCCGCGTGACCGCATGGAATGGTTCACGGGGTTGTGACCACCTTGACAATAAGGGAATGAGTCGGTTACAATCAGGGAAGATCCGGGTAGATACGTCCGGCCCGCTCAAATAAGTGGCGTTGGCTCGTATACCCGGACGGGCAGCGTGGCCTATGCAGGCGCGCTCGGGGGGATTTATCCGTGAGTTCTATGAGTGTTGAACACGGGTCCGGGTTTATGGAATCCCGCGACACGGATCACTTGGCGTGGCTGAATCCTCCGTGTGTCCGGCGAATCTTCGTAGTCCTCGGTCCCCGTACGGAATGTGAGCGGCAGCGTGGGTCGATTATGCGCGTTCGTATTATTCGTTTCGGTCGTTGTATCTTGTCCTCGATCCTCGTACAGAATGTGAGCGGCACCATGGATCGATTATGCGCGTCCGTATTATCCTTATCTAGTCCTCGGTTGGTCGGGTGGCTTCTTGGATCTCGCTGGTCTCGTCGTCGTCTCCTTCCTCAGGTTAGTCACTCCGGCGTGGCAGCGGGTGTCCTCCGTTTTTCCAGTGACAGCAGCTATGAATTTTGGTTGAGCTTGATGTCTGAAAGATTGGAGAATAACTGGTACCAATCTTTGCTTTGCTTTGCTTTGAAAGGGATGGCTATGCCGTTTACTATTCCAGGCTTATGCCTCTACTAGTGGTTGGAAATTAAGAAGAAATGGTTAGATTTATTGGTCTGCCCAAGAGAGTGGGTAGGGTTTCAATTTACGTTTAGTATTTTGGGGAGGGTGTGTTTTACCTAGAAGTCGGATGTGAGTATGATTCGAGAAAGAATTTTTGTAGAACATTGATTTGGTTTGGGAACGAATGGAGGTTTGAATAGATTTGAAATTTGTCGATTTTAGAAGGACCGAATTTCTAACGATAGTGGGCATACGCGTTATGGTGCGTATGCCGATGTTTTGGACGGATTCGATTTGGTTCCATTGAGAGGGTCCTATAAAGGGTGCCCAAGAAGAGCCAGCGTACGTTAGGATTGGTGAGACGTAAAGTTTTAGTATGTTAAGTTTCGTTGTCGTTGGGACGGGGCTAGTGCGATTTAGTATGGGGTAAAGCAAACCTCTGATACGGGTAGCCTTTTTGGTGATGTTTTGAATATGTTTGCTGAAATTGAGTTTGCGCCCGATGGTGACGCCGAGGTATTTTGCTTTGTTGGACCAGTTAATGGAGTGGTTGTCGAGTAGTAGTGGTGGTACGTGGGTGGTATTTGAGTGTCCGAAAATGATACCTACAGTTTTGGTCGCGTTTATTTTGATTCGCCATCGGTGAAACCATGTGGTTGCAAGGTTAAGTTGGTGTTGTAACTGTATGGCTGCTCGTTTTTGGTTGTGGTCGTAAGTAAAGAACATCGTGTCGTCGGCGAATAACGAGAGATGAGCTTTTGAAGTCGTCGGAATGTCGTTTATGTAGGTCAAGTAGAGAGTTGGTGATAGGCAGGATCTTTGAGGGACGCCTGCGAGAATGTGTCTGGTGGACGAGAAAGAGTCTTCGATTTTAGCGATAAAAGTGCGGTCGGTGAGAAAGGATTCGATGATTTTAATGATTTCGGTCGGGATGTTGAGTTGAGAAAGTTTGTAAAGGAGTCCGGCGTGCCAGACTCTGTCGAAAGCTTTCTCCACATCAAGAAATATAGAAGCGGTGTTTATGTTGTTGTTAAAGTTCTGGCTGAGTTGGTGAGTGAGTTTGGTCAGTTGGTGGGTAGTAGAGTGTTCGGGTCTGAAGGCAAACTGTTCTGGGCGGATTTTGTCACGGAGTATGTTTTGCAGGTGAGTGAGTATGAGTCGTTCGTAGATTTTTGATAGGGAGGAAAGTAGAGCGATTGGGCGGTAGTTTACGGGTAGTTTGTGGTCTTTGCCTGGTTTGGGAATGGAAATTATGACTGCTTTTTTCCAGGCAAGTGGAAAGTAGCAGATTCTGAAGGAGCTGTTTATAATTTGCGTTAGGGATAGTAAGATATTGTTGGGAAGAAATTTAAGAGCCGTGTTGGTGATGAGATCATCGCCAGGGGCTTTCTTCTTGCGAAGGTTGCTTATCATTTTTTGAACGGTGCCGGGGGTGGTGAACAGGTTAGATTTTATAGTATTGTGGTTTTGTAGTGAATGGTAGTACGCGGTCACTTCTGGTATGTCGGGACCGGGGTTGGTTTGGAATTGTTGTTCGAGAGAGTCCGCTATCAGCTCTGCTCGGTCTTTGGCCGGAAAGACAAGACCGTTTGGCCCGGTCAGAGGGTGAGAAGCTGGACGTTTATGAAGGAGGCATTTGTTGAGTTTGTAAATGGAGTTGTCTTGTTGGTCAAGAGAGTTTAGGAAGGTGTCCCATTGGTCAGTTTTGTGAGTTAGAAGTAAGGTACGAATTAGTGCGATTTTGGCGTTTAGTTGGCGTTTAACGGTTGGGTCACGGTTTCTCTGCCATAGACGGCGTAGTTGGTTTTTTCCAGTTATTTCTAGTTTTATGTAGTCGGGAAGTAAGAGGGACGAGTTTTTGAGTTTAGGAGTAAATACGCTAGCTTCGATAGCGTGTTGCAGGTTTTTGGTCAGACAATCGACTGCTAGGTCAATTGAATGTTTGTCATTTGTCAGTGGTACGGGAGAGTTTGGTAAGTTGGTAAGGATCGTTTTGTATTTTGTCTAGTTAATGAAGCGGTTAGTAGTAGGAGGAGACGATGAGATCGGAGTACATAGAGTCTCAAGAAGTATAGGGTTATGGTCGGAAGATAGGTCGTTGAGGTTTTCGATTTGGGTCGGGTATGGTAGACGTGCGAGGGCGATGTCGAGTACGTCGGGTCTGTGACGGGTGTAAGTGGGAAAATGTGTGGGGGAAGAGGGGGCAGTAATGACATAGTCCGATTGTTGAACGTGATCAAAGAGAACACGGCCGGCTGCGTTTGTTGAGTGGCTGTACCACAGTGGGTGTTTGGCGTTGAAATCGCCTGCCGATATTTGCCATTCCGCGCTTTGGGTAAGTAAGTCTAAGTCAAGTGTCGAGAGAGTGGCGCCAGGTGGTTTGTATACCGCAGATACAAGTATTTCATGGTTGTTAAGTTTGATAAGGACTGAAGAGGTTTGAATGGTTGTGTTAAGAGTCATAGGTTGGTGGACGATGCGACGGTGAATAAGGACGGCCGTGCCGCCGTGAGGGGGCGAGCCCCGGGTAGTCGGTAGGTCGTTCCTGTACGTGAAGTAATTTGGAATGTGAAGGTTGGTGGAGGGAGATAGACAAGTTTCGTTAAGTAAGATTATGTCGGTTTTTAGTTGGAGCGCGAGAGCTGTTAGTTCATTAAGTTTGTGTGTAATACCGTTGGAGTTCCAAAACAGGATTTTTAAGTTATTCATTGGGAGGCGTGAGAATTGTCAGGAATGCTTTTATGGTCGTTTCCATCAGTGTTTTGGGGTCCTGGTTGGTTGCCAGGGCAGTCAGTAGGTTGGTCGGGAGGTTTAGAATCAGGGACAGGTTGATTTGTGGTGCTTGGGGAGTGGTGGAGGGGGGAGCTGCTCCGGCAGTTGCAGTAGCGTAGGACAGGGTGGTCCTAGGTGCAGGTGGGGGAGGTGGTGTTTTTTGAATAGGAAGGGTTTTGTTTGGTTTTGGGATGGTTTGGGCCTGAGTTTGTGGTTTTGGTTGGTTTTGAGCCAGTAAGTGGCGGCAACCTCGGAAATTTGCGGTATGTGATCCGCCGCAGTTGCAGCATGTGGGGGCTTGTTCGCGGGTTTTTTGGCAGTCGCTAGCCAAGTGGTTACCTGCACATTTCACACATCTAGGTGGGTGATCGCAGTTGCGTGAACCGTGGCCGAAGCGTTGGCACGAAAAGCATTGGGCTGGTCCGGAGGGTTTGAGGGGTTCAACTGAGATTTCCAAGTAGAATAAGTTGGTAAGGAGAAATATATCCTTGGCAGTCGGGTTGGCAGCGATATGCACGAGACATAAAGGCATTGGTTTATCTGGGGTGCCAAAGCGGTGGACGAATTTTACGGAATAACCCAGGGACTTGAGTTCGTCCTTGAGTTCGTCAGAAGTTATGTCATTAGGTATTCCCTTCAGAACTACCTTGATGGATCGTTCTTCGGGGAGTGAAAAGGTGTGGAATTCGATACCATGATGCAGTAGAGTTTTTTGGATTAGCCAGAAAAGGGTCGCATCAGAAGTTTGGACGGTGAATTGGCCGTTGGAGGACGATTTGGCGGTTAGAGAGGTAGGGGCAAGGTTTGGGAGGGCGTAGATCACGGGAGCGATCTTCCGCCAGGAGCCGGAGCTTAGCATGATTGGTGGTAGTCTGGCGGATGTAGGTTTAGTCGGAGTTTTTGGTGTGTTTGGTGCGGAGTTGGTTTGATTTAGTGTGGAGGTTATTTGGTTTAGTGTGGAGGAGGTTTGGTTTTGTACGGAGGTGGTCTGATTTTGTGCGGAGCTATTTGTTTGGTTTGGTTTAAGTACGGAAGTTGATTTAATAGATGTCTCAGAGGACGCAGAGGACAGCGAGTGGTTTGTAGAAAGGCTACAGTCAGAGAGAGAGTCCAAAGTTTCGGAGTCGGAACTTTTCGATGGCGTGGGAGAGGGAGGAGCAGAACGTTGTCGTGATATTTTAAGTAAGTGGTTGGTAGGGGGATTACCCCCTTTGCGTTTTTTGCCCATGAGTGATGGGCGTGGGTGTGTTTATAGGGTGGGGATGCTGTGGCTATGTGAGGGCGCGGCCCCACGACAGCTAAAACGGAGGGACGTCGCTTTCGCAACGGCTTACTTGTGGGCGCTGGTGCCCTGTTGAAGAGCGGTGAAAACGGCTGTTTTGAGTTGAAGGTTCGTGGTGTGAACCGTGGGCGCAGGAGCCCTGTTGAAGCAGTGAGAACGGCTGTTTTGTGGTTGTAGGTTGTGGTGTGAACCGTGGGCAATGTTGCCCTGTTGAAGTGTTGAGAACGGCTGGCTGCAGAGTATAGTTGGCAGGGGACGTCTTAACAAGATAACTGTTGGCTGGATAATCTGGTACCAATCTTTGCTTTGCTTTGCTTTGGGAGGGGTGGCTATGCCGTTTACTATTCCAGGCTTGTGCCTCTACTAGTGGATGGATATTGGGGTTGATTGGTAGGTTCAGTTATGTTAGTCAGTCCAATTTAATGGGTATGGTTTGAGTAAACGTTTGGTGGTTGGAGGGGAGTGGGTTTTACCTAAGAGGCGGATATGATCGTATTCGGAAAAAGAGTTTTTGTAGAACATTGTTTTTGATTGAGAGCAAATGGAATTTTGGATAGATTTGAAGTTGGCTGATTTTAAAAGGGCCGAGTTTCTAACGATAGTGGGCATACCGGTTATCGTGCGTATGCCGATGTTTTGGACGGATTCAATACGTCTCCAATGGGAGGGGCCGATAAAGGGTGCCCAGGAAGAGCCAGCATAGGTAAGTATAGGGGTCACGTAGAGTTTAAGTATGTTAAGTTTTGTTTTCAGCGGAACGGGACTAGTACGGTTAAGTAAGGGGTAAAGCATACCACGGACGCGGGTAGCTTTTTTGGTTACGTCTCGAATGTGTTGGTTGAATGTAAGTTTACGTCCAATCGTGACGCCTAAGTATTTGGCCTGTTTTGACCAGTTAACGGGTTAGTTATCGATGGTTAGAGGTGGAATGTGGGTTGTATTAGAACGCCCGAAGAGGACGCCTACTGTTTTGGTCGGGTTTATTTTGATTCGCCACCTGTGGAACCAGTTGGACGCGAGGTTGAGTTGGTGTTGTAGTTGTATGGTTGCCCGTTTGGGGTTTTTATTACTAGTAAAGAACATCGTGTCGTCAGCGAAGAGTGAGAGGTTGGCTTTAGGAGTCGTTGGAATGTCGTTAATGTACGTCAAGTATAGCGTCGGTGAGAGACAGGAGCCCTGAGGGACTCCTGCGAGTACGTGTCTGGTAGTAGAGAAGGAGTGTTCGATTTTAGTGGTAAAAGTACGGTCGGTGAGAAAGGATTGGATGATTTTTACGATTTCTAACGAGATGTTGAGTTTGGAGAGTTTGTAGAGTAGGCCTTCGTGCCAGACGCGGTCGAAGGCTTTCTCCACGTCGAGGAAGACGGAAGCAGTGTTTAAGTCGTTGTTAAAGTTTTCGCTCAGTTGGTGGGTGAGTTTGGTCAGTTGTAGTGTGGTCGAGTGTTCGGGTCTGAAGGCGAACTGTTCGGGACGGATTTTGTTTTTGAGTTTGTCTTGTAGGTGGGTGAGGATGAGTCGTTCGTAAATTTTGGACAGGGAGGAGAGGAGGGCGATTGGTCTATAGTTTTCGGGTTGTTTATGGTCTTTGCCAGGTTTGGGAATGGAGATGATGACTGCTTTTTTCCAGGCAAGGGGAAAGTAGCAGATTCTGAAGGCGCTGTTGATGATCCGAGTAAGGGACAGTATAACGTTGTTCGGTAGGAATTTAAGAGCCGTGTTGGTGATGAGGTCGTCACCTGGGGCTTTCTTTTTGCGAAGGTTGCGAATTATGTCTTGTATCTGGCCGGGAGTGGTAAAGAGGTTAGATCAGGTGATGTCAAGGCCTTTAGGTACTGGGAGTGAGCGGTTACGTCTGGTAAGTCGGGGCCGGGGTTTGCTTGAAATTGACGTTCGAGCGAGTCGGCTATCAGCTCTGCTCGTTCGTTGGCCGGAAAAACTAGGCCGTCGGGGCCGGTTAGTGGGTGAGATGCTGGACGTTTGTGTAAGAGACATTTGTTGAGTTTGTATATTGAACCGTCTTGGTGGTCTAGTGAGTTAAGAAAGATGTCCCATTGGTCAGTGTTGTGCGTTGCGAGTAAGGTACGTATGAGAGATATTTTGGCGTTTAGTTGTCGTTTAATTGTCGGGTCGCGGTTTATTTACCATTCGCGGCGTATACGGTTTTTGTCTTGTATTTCCAGCTTAATGTAGTCTGGTACTACAGTGGACGGGTGTTTGCGTGTCGGTACGTATACGCTGGATTCAACCGCTTGTTGGATATGTTTTGTGAGGTTTTCGATTGCCAGGTCGATAGACTCGCGGTCGTTGGTCGGTTGAGTGGTTGAGTTCGGTAAGTTCGTGAGAGTTGTCGTGTATTTTTTCCAGTTAATAAACTGATTCGTAACCGGTGGAGAAGAAGAGATCGGAGTGCAGAGTGTATCTAGAAGAATGGGGTTGTGGTCGGAAGATAGTTCGTTGAGGTTAGTGATTTGGGTTTGATAGGGTAGTCGTACGAGGGCGATGTCGAGTATGTCAGGTCTGTATCGTGTGCATGTCGGGAAATGTGTGGGAGAAGAGGGAGCAGTTACAGAGTAGTCCGATTGTTGTGCGTGGTCAAAGAGGACACGGCCG
This sequence comes from Metopolophium dirhodum, assembly GCF_019925205.1. Lineage (NCBI taxonomy): Eukaryota > Metazoa > Arthropoda > Insecta > Hemiptera > Aphididae > Metopolophium > Metopolophium dirhodum. The sequence goes on from NC_083560.1 coordinate 27,538,263, forward strand.
GCAGCGTTAGTCGTGTGGCTATACCACAGCGGATGTTTGGCGTTGAAGTCGCCTGCCGAAATTTGCCATTCGGCACTCTTTGTCAAAAGGTCGAGGTCGTTTGTCGTTAGTAGGGTTCCGGGTGGTTTGTATACGGCTGAAATAAGTACTTCGTGGCTGTTGAGTTGTACGAGGATGGAAGAGGTTTGGATGGTTGTGTTTAGGGTAACTAGTTGGTGGACGATACGTCGGTTGACGAGAACGGCCGTGCCTCCGTGGGCGGGCGAGCCCCGCACGGGCGGCAGGTCGTTCCTGTACGTAAAGAAGTTAGGCATGTGAAGTCTGGCAGAGGGTTTTAGGTGGGTTTCGTTAAGTAGGATTATGTCGGTTTTTAGTTTTAGTGCTAAAGAGCGCAGTTCGTCAAGTTTGTGGTTAATGCCGTTTGAGTTCCAAAATAGAATTTTTGAGTTATCCATTTTGGGGGGATAGTATGGTTAAGAATGATTGTATTGCTGTTTGAATCAGGGTTTTGGGGTCCTGGTTGTTTACTATGGCTGTTAAGAGGTTGGTCAGGAGGTTTAAAATGAGGGACAGGTTAATTTGTGGGGCTTCGGGACTGGTCGGTTTTGGTGGTGGTGGTGGTGGGGGCGTTTGGCCGGTGGTGGCTGCAGCGTACGAGCGGGTTTGGGGTTTTATTGTAGTTGTTGGTGGGGGCGGGGGTGGAGTAAAAGATTGAGTTGTCGGCGGCAGGGTTTGAGGTTTGGTTGTTGGTGGTGCGATTTTGGGTTTTATCGTCAAGAGATGTGGGCATCCGCGGAAATTAGCCGTATGAGGCCCGCCGCAATTGCAGCATGTCGGGGTTTGCTCGGGAGTTTTTTGGCATTCAGATGCCAAGTGATTTCCTGCGCACTTGACGCATCTGGGTGGGTGGCCACAGTTACGGGAACCGTGTCCAAAACGTTGGCACGAAAAACATTGTGCCGGGCCGGAAGGTTTAAGGGCTTCTACCGAAATTGTAAGATAAAATAGGGAGTTGAGAAGGAAGATATCCTTGGCGTTCAGGGTTGCCGCAATGTGTACGAGGCACATGGGCATCGGTTTTTCGGGAGTACCAAAACGTCGAATGTATTTTGTTTGGAAGTTTAGGGTTTCTAGTTCGGATTTTAGATCGTCAGTGGTGATGTCGATCGGTATGCCCTTTAGAACGACATAAGGGAACGATCTTCAGGGAGGCTGAAGGTATGGAATTCAGTTTTGCTGTCAACTAGGACTTTCTGAATTTGTCGGAAGTGGGTGGGGTCGGTAGTTTGGACAGTTATTCGTCCATTGGATGTGGTTTTGGCTGTAATTGCCGATGGAGTGAAGTTCGGAAGTTTGTAGATGGTTGGTGCGATTTTTCGCCAGGACGCAGAGTTTAAGATTAAGGGGGGTGGCCTGATTTGCTTGGGTTTGGCTGATGTCGGGGTTTGTTGTTCGGATGTTTTGGCTTGTGGAGGTTTAGTAGTCGGGGCGGAGTGTTGGGCGGATTTGTTTGACTCGGTGTCGGAAGAGGAGCAGTTTGACGACATTGTTATTGACGAGTCGGTCGACGGAGTTGGAGAGGGGGGGAATCCCTCTGTGGACCTTTTAGGAAGGTGGACGGTGGGGATGGTGAGGCACGTGGACGTCCCTTCTTGGAACTCCCGGGTGTTTGCGCGGGGCGCTTCCGCTTGTTAGCTGTTTTGCCCATGGCAAGACCGTAACAAACTCAGGGTTTAACACTGTAGCTCTGAAAAGAGCGATTTTCTGGTGGTGTGACGGGTGGGTTTTAGGGGGGTTTGGTTTGGTCAGGGATGGGATTCTGCGGCAATGAGAGGGCGCGGCCCCTCGACAGATAAACGGTGGGAGGTGGATACCCGTCGCTTTCGCGACGGCTTACCTTGGGCGCTGGTGCCCTGTCGGAGTAGCGGTGAAAACGGCTGTTTTGAGTTGAAGGTTCGTGGTGTGAACCGTGGGCGCTGTTGCCCTGTTGAAGCAGTAAGAACGGTAGTAGTTGGCAGAGGACGTCTTGCTCGGATGTGAACTGAACGTTGACTATATTGTGATGATCTGGTACCAATCGGTCGAATGCACCCGTATATATACGCATCGACCGACCCTAGCGTTGTTGTGATTGGTGGGCGTATCAGTGTTTGGCAAGTAAAACGACATCGACCTATAGATCGCCAGCTATCCTAGATGTCGTTTTCACTCGGCGATGTTATGTATAGTACTCGTATAAGATCTGATTGTTTGTGTGAACTATGTGCAAGACATAAGTTGTCTTGGCTTGTCATACGAGTACTATCTGGTGGCCGTGAGAACGGCCTTTTTAATCGTTGTGTGTATTTTGTACCGTATCAAATTTAACATTTATGAGGAATGACCATTTTAATATTACGCTTTTCATTTTTGGGCACAAATTCCATGCGCGGCGGCATCGAAATTACTGATTAAAGACAAAGGCCCATAGACATTGCCTATTTCAAGTGCCCTTATAAAAAGCCAGTTTGTGGTTTCCGTACGTGCTGACGGCTCCGACGCTCCGTGTCGGTCGCTGTTGGCTTGGTGCTGTACGGCGGAGGGTTTGTCATCTCTGGATGGAGGAGCGGGGGTCGCAGCTCCATCGGCGTGACGTTCTGTTACGGTGTGTGGTGGAGAGGTGGAGAGGTGACTGCCGTATTGCGGGCTGAATGTTATGCTTATGAGTTATGTTTGTAGAGAAGTGTTGTACACAAAATACTACAATATTTTACCGAAACAATATTTTTCTATACATTTGGAAATATTATAACCACCACCGCCGGAAGTTAGAAGGTTATCGATAACCACATATTTAAACACAAACACATAATATTGTGTTGTTATCAATACTATGTGGATCATTATTATTATTGTACTATAAATTGTCTATAATACTACTTGCGATGTTTTATAATAATTATTATTTTTCTCATCACTCATGCATCACGCACCACCAAATCATATTATATAGGTACGATATACCTATGTCGGTCACATGGAATAATAATTACGATATTACCTAGCTACGTATTTAACTGAAAAAAGGTGACATTACTAAATATTAATAGTGGAGATCAACTACGTAAAATTATTATAATATTATTTATTTATTGTTACGATGCGAATACTTCCCGGTGGACAATGGTGAATCTACACCTATAGTATCTAACACTGTAAATACTTAATTGTATATAATTATATTATATCTCGTCATCGGAGTTCTAAAAATAAAATAGATCAATCTCTTATATAATAACAAATAAGATATATTATATAAGAAAAAATAAAAATAATCCATAATTATATGCACTCATGTCACTATTATTGTTATTTGTTATGTGTTAATGCTGACACAGACCCTTGACATGAGTATTGCGGGACCTCAGGGGGCCGCGGACCACATATTAAGAACCGATATTAATTTTTTTAAATGTAGGTAAACTTGGGATAGTTTTTTTTTTTAATTCAAAAATTGACAATGTTTATAAGCACACATTTAAGATAGAACAGTTAAATAACGATTAGTATTTTTCGGTAAATCTACGTACTACTTATATTGTATAATGATACCCAAGTATGCCTACTTTTATTTATTAAATTTATTCAAAATCAATTTTTGTGATTATAGATAATTATATAAATATTATATTATTTTTATTTAATTAATATCACAAGTTCTTTATTCATTGTCTAATTTATTTTCATAATATTATGTAGTATAATATCGCAATATAATATTTCGCTTATTATTTTTTAGTCCGCCCACCATTTAAAATGCATTACAATTATGTAAAAAGTAATAATATAATCTTCAATTTCACGATAGGGCTATTATTATTAATTATATTATAATACTGTTTATCTGTCCTAAATAAATTCGTCATTTCTTCTGTTTTACTTAGGGATGCCAAATTTTTACACAACCGTCGACCAATGTTTGGTACGTACTTTGATAATTATACAACCTAGTATCGTACTAGGCGGAGAATGTCCATACAACTGCGGGCCACGTATTCCTCCCAGGGCTGTGGTGATTTTTTTCCGTATTATCAAGAACCGCGGAGATAACTGATAGGGTTGTTATGTTTAGAACATGAATTTAAAACATTTTTTTTAAACATTTTTTTTCATTGATTTAAACAAATAAAACATAATAATATGTTTAAAACAGTGTAAAATCCATGTGATTATTGTGATTTTTTTTCGGTTTATCATTAATAATAAATATCCTTCAGAAAAAAAATTAAAGTATTAAATAATTATACTTATTAAGTACTATCCATCATTTAAATTTTTTTTTAAATTTTATTGAAAAATTACCAAATCTAAAATGTGTTTACTTAATAGTTAATATTATACATAATATTATGATGCTCACATAAAACATCTATTCAGAAATATTTCAAATACATTTCAAATACTTTTAAGATTTACAATAAGTAATAAGTAAAGGAAGGCATTAACGAGTTAAAAAGTTAAAATTAAGTTTAAAAGTTAATTTTATTTTAACTTTTTAACTTAACTATTTACTTTTGCTTTTCATTAACTTAACTGTTAACTTACTAAATTTCTTTCTTAATTTACGTGAAATTAACGAGTTAATTTTTCATTTTCAGAAGTAAGTTAAGTTAATTTATATTGTTTATAATTTTATTCACTATTTCAGTCTATTTCGTTTTCATGTCAATAAATATGTATCGTAAATTGTTTAAAGTTAAAAATGTATATCATTCGAATCTTACTTATATGGAAATACTGTATGAAGTATTAACACTATATCCTATCATTTAGTTTTGGGTTGGAAAAAAATTAAGTACGCTAGCGTTGTATAAACAAATTAACTTTTTTTTAACTTAATACGCAGAAAGTGAGTGAAGAAAAAATTGTATCATTGTCCGTACCTATAGTCTCCAACTGAGCAAAAAATTGTAATATTTATGTTATATTAATACATACTTATTTCAAATTTACTAAAAAAACGTTAAAAAATGATTGTATTAATAACGTAAATTTAACATTACATGAACTACAAATGTCCTTGAAAATTAACTCGCTAACATCGTTAGGTATCTATACTATAAATGCAAGTCCCGATTAATTGCAACGTATACAAATCAACACCGTTCAACGTATCGTCATACATTTTTTACCGTTATACCTGACAGATCTGCCAATCGGCGTGTACATATAATTAATTCCGAGAAGTAGAATTCAACAATCTAAATATATCTATACTATATATATTTATATATATATAAAATAATAATATATCTATATTCATATACTTACGTGCAAATATATGCTATATATTTATATGTGAAAAACGAATCTTTGTGTCGAATGTACTCTGAAACTCGTCATCCGATTTCCTTGATTCGTTTTTTTTTTAATGAAAGAGTGCATCGCTGACCAGGTTATAGGCTTAATTTCAAGGTAATTTTGTAATTACCCAACAGTGTGTGAGCCTACCTGATTGGTTTACTCATACCTAGACCGAAATATAATTCATAAATATTTATAAAATAAACAAATCGCATGCACGACTGCACGAGCAACAGTCCCACGATTTGCAAACAACTATCCACAAAATAGTGAACATCAATTTGATGTTAAAATAAAATTATGTTTCATCAAACGTCAAATACGTTATGCCTGACAGATCTACCAATCAGCGTGTACATATGAATTGTTCCGAGAAGTAAAATTCAACAATCAAAATATATCTATACTTCTGTATTCTGTGCTATATTCATATATATTTACGTGCTAAATATACGCTATATATATATATAAGTTTGAAAATGTAATATACAGCCATCCTGCAAGCGTCACAAGTTTTTAAATTTTTTAAATCATAAAACATTAAAAAGGTAAAAGTAACATTGATATTCATTACTCAATGATAATAAATAAATAATAATTTGAACTCTTGACTATGTTCATCGAGAAAGAATTGACATCAAGTATCAATGTCGATGAGGTGAGTGAGACATTTAAAACTTGAACTCCAATAAAAAGAAGAATGAAGTTACGAACTGTTATATTTATATTATATGCAAATGTCATAATACAATACTATCATTAATGTTTGTGAAATTGAATTTATTTCAATTTTAAAACTGTGTAAATACAGTTAATATACTTCTTTTTTAATTTTAAAATAATAATGTATTTGTTTTGATTATATGAATGATTATATAAGTTATGCCTTCAATAGTGGGTGATATATTGAGTAGGTAAATTAAAGTATGAAATAAAGTTTGCGCACGCCTATGGTAATAATAATATTAATTTATATTATGTAGCTTTCAAATGTTATAGTTAATATATTACTGTCTACTGCAATAATACCGAAACAAATCATTCGTATTCATTTATATTTAATATAAAATAACTTATATCAATGCTATGGAACAATTTAAAATGTAAGATAATTAATTAAATATTAATATGTTTGGACGTGACGAATCTAACCGGAAATCGGAACATTCCTGGATGAAATTTACGTACCAATGTTTTAAAAGTACATTGGCCGCAATTTACATAAAAAATGACCGTGACTTTTTTTGGGGGACACAATTTACCAACTCCAGATATATGAAGTTCGATAACGATAAATTATTGATAAGATTATCAAACATTTTTGCAATAATAGCCACTAAATCAAATATGTGAAAAAAGCGTCTTTTACGTTTATCATTTTTTTCTTTGCATAACAAGGAAACCTTGCAACTTGTAAATAATTACTCATAATTCACAAAAAATATAAATATAAAATAATAACTAAATAATTGTAATAATTATGGAGAAAAAAACTATAAGAATTGATGTCCCTAAACAGCTCAAGAAGATTCAAGTTATTTTCAAAATTGTATTGTTGAATATAAAATGAAAATATAAACATTGATTAAAATTTTCATGTATCTACAGTTGTTCGTTTTTGAATAACAATAAAATTACAAAATCACTACATAAGAAATCGAGTAAATATCAAATGTTGTAAAAATATGAATTTCAAACACTCATAAAAATTTAATTTAATTTGATTGTAGACATTTTTTTTGATAAAGGTAAATAAACTTATGAATAATCTTATATTACATTTTTCAAATCTTAGAATTAAAAAGAAAAATTTTTATGAATACTCAATTCAAAAAAGTTTGCTAAATATCGTGATTTGAACTTTGAATGCTTATAAAAATAAAAACTGTGACTAAGGATTTTTAAAATTTTTCAAATGTCATTGTAACATTATAGTATGAGCTTTTTATTAAATTTTCAAGTTTTTAACCAAACAAATAAAGTTTTATTGACATTCTTAGAAAAAAACTCTAATAAAATGGGAAACAGAAAATGTTCCTAAACAGTTTAAAACAAATCAAAATATTTTGAAAATTTTATTGTGTATAGAAAATGCATATATAAACAACCAGTGAAAATATCATGTATATACATTTATTTGTTTTAAAGTTACACCAAAAACCAAAATCGATTAAGTCAAAAACTGATTTTGCGTAAAAATTCCTGTTTTTTTTTAATTGTTATGTTGTTTTTTTCAAGCTTTTGAAAACTATTGAGAATCTTAAAACTTAACCTACCGAATGCACCAACTAGATTCACTTTTCCATCGAAAAATATACTGTTAAAGAAAATCGAAGACGTTTTACTGCCCTAAACTGTCATGACAGACACAAAAATTTAAGAAAAATTAAAACACACATCATTATAAAATCAATACATTCATTGTTCCGCTCAGAATCTAAAATGATACTAGCATAAGTATATTACTAATAATTACGAAATAATAATAAATTCAAAAAAGTACTATTATAAGTAGCAAATTATTAGTAAATTGAACTAGGAAAATTAAGTACCTATATTATCAGTAAATTGCTTTATGTACCTAACTAAAAATGCATGAACAATAAATTAATAACAGCAATTATAATGACATATCTTAATAAAATATATTAATAACATATTATTTTATAACATCAATATAATATAGGTAGGTACTATAATGGGAGAGTGCATCTAGTTAGTGCATTGGGAAAGTCTAAATTTAAAATTCAAAAGCACCGAGAAAAACAAGATAAAAATTAAAGAAAACGGGAGGTTTTACGCAAAATCGATTTTAGTTTTTGGTATAACTCTAAAACAAATGAACGTATATAAATTAAATTGGTTGGTTGCATATGCATTTTTTATACACGATAACATTTTCAAAATAATTTGATTTGTTTTGAACATTTTCAGTTTTCAATTATATTAGTTTTTTTTCTATGAATGTCAAAAAAAATTAATTTATTTGTCGGGTAAAAATGTAATACAAGGCTTACAATAATGTTATAATGGAATTTAAAAAATATTAAAAATCCTTAGTCACAGTTTTTTTTTATGAGCATTTTAAAGTTCATATCTTGAAAAATCACAAAATTTAGCAAATTATTTTGAGTTAAGAATTCATAAAAAAATTCTTTTTTAAATCTAACATTTGAAAATTTAATACAAGATTACCCATAGGTTTGTCTAGCTTTACTAAAAAAAAAAAAAAGCAAATCAAATTAAATATTTATGAGTGTTTGAAGTTCATATTTTTACAACATTGGATATTTATTTCATTTCTCATGTAGCGGCTTACTACGGCTCATAATAATATCATCAAATATACTTAGTAATATGTTATGTATATAGTATAATATACATAATAAAAACCCTTATTATAAATATTATAATGTCATACTGCCCACAAATTAAATGACCACATACGATGAAGCAGACGTCAAGGATTCCGAGTCAACAAATTATCAATGGCTACTCAAAGCGACAGCAACCACGGGAGCGGGGCTGTTCGATCATTAGCGATGTACCGTTGTTGACAACTCTTTTCATTTTATAATTATTTGTTTATGGAAACATAATTATTTATTATATTTCAAATTTATTATTTAAAGCGTAACTTGTTTTGTTTACTCCCGTTTTAGAGTAATCTATCTCACTTGTGCGTATGGGGACATTTGTGGTGAATAACACTTTTGGGAAATGTAACAAGACACTGTAGTACTTACTTTCTCGTCAAGTAATCTAACCTAACAAGCTCATACAGCAGGTTTTGATAATTACTAACTCGATTGACAGTTTGGGAAGCGGAAACCAAAATATACCTGTTAAATACGTTAAGCCTTTGCGTGGGCTGACGATCTTTTTCTTATACAATGATAATATTATATCATTGAATTCAAATTAAATACTATTCAATACAGTGACCAACTTGTAACCTACTGTACAGCAGAGCGACACCCGTGTAACCCCCTTTTTTATATTACAACCTATATAATATGTATTTATAATATTTGTTTAGTACCTACCTACAAACTAATTATTAAAAACAACTTAGTACCTATACATAAGATAACTCTAAAAATATTTACTATACATATGAATATATATATATATATATATATATATATATGTATTATATTTAATCGTATAACTATTAACTATGTATTATAAATATGCATAGCATTAAACTGATAACATTTATGTGCACAATTGTACATAATATACCTACTCCAAGCTTGGTCCTACACACAAAAATGGTCGTAAATAACACGTTTCGTATTTATATTACCGGCGAGATGTATTTTGTATTTCTTGACTTAAAAGTGACAAAAAATTAAAAGTTATTTTATTGGACATAATAATATTATCAATAGTCATTAAAACTATTTAAAACAAATGGTGATCGCATGCAAGTATTTTCAAATTTTAATAATAATTGTAATATTCATCCAAGGTAGGTACATCGTAAATAATAATATTATAACTTTTTTAAATTATTTATATTGGTATCTATATTATAAATATAAAAAAAATATATTTAGTGTGTGTATTGTGTATGTCGTGGGTTCAACAGTCCAAACCAAACCGTGACGTCTATCCGTAGGACTAGAAATATGGAATAAAAACTTTCATGTTATTTGTTATTTGTACGACGCTGTAACACCCGATACTAACTATTACGTATAAGTTTTAATAATATAACATAATATGTATAACATAATACAAATTAACATATTCTATTTATTTGCAAAAATATAGAGCTTGTTAATAACATCTTATGCAGACCAAACTTGCTTATTATTCTCCGATACATTATGGTTATTTTTATATCAAAGCATCTACTGGGGCAAGCCAAATTATTTCAAATTCATACATTTTTTTGTTTTACTTAAGTCTTGTGTCGAAAGAAATATCTGTTTTTCAAATAAGAACCTTCCGTCTTTTACTGTAAATTATTTAGGGCAAAAATACTGTTGCAAATTCTATAGTTTAACACTATTAGATACTCTGCAAATAAATAAACCTTATTTGCACTAGAATATTTAAAGAGAATATGTAGATCGTTTAGTTAGGAGTTTACTTAGAGATAATATAATATAAAATTTAAATAATTTAAAACCATTTTATTCAAACATTGTGTCGTATACACCGATCAGAGGCGTACACAAATAAACGAACTAATTAATTATACTAAAGTTAAAAAAATTATAATAAAACTTATATTAAAACTTTGACGAACAGTGGCGATCAAAGTGGCTTAATACAATTCACAAAATCAAAAATGTATAAAATACTTAACACGTGTTCATGAATTGTAAATTAATATGAATTTAATATATACAACAACCAACAAGGAGACCATGTATAAGCTAATATATGTATGTATAATGTATAATGTATGTATGTATGTATGTATATGTATAAGCTAATAGTTCTCAAATGTGATGGCATATCAAATATTACTGCCCCATAAATATTCACTAAACTTTTCGACCATGGTTCCAAGATCCAGGTATTGGTTTTAGGGTCATAGATTTCTAAAGAATCCAAAAATTCATCAGATCCATTAAATGCGACAACACCTATATTGAAAATTCAATATAAATTCAATAAGTTCATTAGAATGATTTTCTTAAAAAATTAATTTTTATAGTTACTTGAATTGAATCTGGATAAGTGCATATCTTCGATAGGAGACCAAACTTTAGAAATTGGTGAATAGGCCTCAACATATTTAAGATACACTGAACTTCCGAGTTCCTGACAAACACCACCAAAAGCATACATTACACCTTCTAAGATTCCTATAACAGGGCTCGACGACATTTGTGTGACTGGTGTCCAGGTCTCAAGGCTGGGATCATAGCATTCAACAGATTTAAAAAAAATTGGTCGTTTTAACCTCCCACCTACAAAATTAAATTAAATGAAATGTAGGTATTAAAAATAAAAAAAACTAATAATTAAAAAAAAATGTTACCAAGCATCAAAGATTATTGAGTACTCCAACACTGGGGTCGCCTCTCTCAGTAGACATATTAGATATTAATTGCCATTTTTGAATACTCCCGTCAAAACCCTCTGCACTATTTAAATAATCAATACCAAGTGCACCGCCAATCTATCATTTAATATTATTATTATATAATATATAACACAAAATTAGTTATAGGTTAGGTTAGGTTAGGTTAGAACAACATTACAAAATAACTTACAACATATATAGGATCATCTAAGACACTAAATCCGAAATAAGTTCGATGGACTACCATGTCAACTGTTGATTTCCATTGGAGTGATTGTGAAGAGAAATCAAGCATTTCAATTGATCTTAGATTAAAATATTTATAACCGAGGACAAAAACTAAATTTTCTTTCATTAAGTTTAGACGACATCCTTCTCTAAACCTCTCACCCATTTCCTTTGCTATATACAATAGTTTGGTTGTTGGATCATACAACCTTGTATACTTCTTCCCCTTATCTAATAAATCACACATGGCAAGAAGAAACAGCAAAAAAAAAATAAGTAGATAAAACGATATTGAAAAGATAATTTAAAATCTGAATTCAATAATACTTTAGGTCCAGTCTGCTTAGTTGAATTACAAATTGTTTGTGGCATAGTTTTGTGCAGATGTTTCTTTACATAATGGAAATTTAAAGCTTCAATGACAAAATCTTTACCTAAAAATATTATAATTATTATATACGATTGTAAATTTATAGTTAAGGCATAATAATGAAAAAACATACAATTTGGATCATTTTCATGATTTATCCAATTAATAACACATACAAATATCTGCAACAAATATTTATAATTAAATTAATATATAACTAAAACAAATTACATTAGCAAACTTTTTTTTTGACTTGACGTAAATAGGTGTATTAGTATTAAAATGCAAATACAAATATTGCAATACCATAATAATAATAATATTTCTGTTATTTTTCTTGATCAAATAATTTTATATTTAGATATATTTTAATCGATTAGATAAGCATATTATTATAATATACAACCTTAAATTTGCTATTTGATATAAAAAAACTAATATTTGGTAGATTATTAATTGAGATGTATATAGGTAGTTTAAATATTTAATAATCATGTGATTATGTGAAGTAATATAGACTTATACACTGTAAATTACGATACAATTTCATCAAAATTGTAAATTATCATTTAAGAAATTAGAAAGAACGTAGTCATTAGATATGTGATCTAGATAATAATTTTAAAAAAAATATGATGTTTTATTAAACTGAGTTATGTTAATATTTTTTTTTTGTAATGACCCTAAGCTTGTTGATTCAAATTTAATATTTTTTCACTGTGAACTTCTAATTTAACATCAAAAGTGGAAGTTACACAGACATTTATGGTAAAATTTTATAATTTTACTCTCAGTAAATAACGTTTAGCTAGGTTAGTTTAAAAATTAGAGGGAATTAATATCTTATAAAATTTAAAGGTATGATTATTAACTAGGGCATCTCATTGGCTTCTGATTATATTTTAATTTTAAAGCGAGTTGAAATTGTAAATCGTTTGCATATTTTATAATACTCATAACTCCATTTAAAATAAAATATTACGAAAAGCCTATGAGATGTTCTAGATAATAATCTAACATTGAAAAATAGCTGTTAAATTAAATACTAAATTTAATAAACTGCCGAAACCTTTTAAATAATGCAAACATTAATCGTCACATTTCGTCCAGGAATATTCCGATTTCCGGTTAGATTCGTCACGTCCAAACATATTAATATTTTACCTTACATTTTAAATTGTACCATAGCATTGATATAAGTTTATTATATTAAATATAAATGAATACCAATGATTTGTTTCGGTATTATTGCAGTAGACAGTAGTATATTATCTATAAAATTTGAAAGCTACATAATTTAATATTATAATTACCATAGGCATGCGCAAACTTTATTTCATACTTTAATTTACCTACTCAATATCAACCACTATTGAAGGCATAACTTAATATGTAATCATTCATATAATCAAAACAAATACATTTGTATTTTAAAATTAAAAAAGGTGGATAAGTGGATGTCGCTCTGCTGTACAAAAGGTTACAAGTGGGTCACTGTAATGGATGGTGTTAAATTTGAATTCAATGATATAATATCATTGTATAAGAAAAACGATTCTGAGCGAAAACGGTCAGTCAGCCTATGATTTTACCAAGTATATTTGATGATATTATTGTGAATAAAGTAATTTATATATAACCTATTTACTCGGAGCCTTGTTTTAAATTTTCAATCTTTAGCCATAAAAGTTAAACATTTTATACATTTTTAACCACAAAATAATTAATAAATTATAAATTTGATAAATGTTGTCAAAATTTGAACTTGAAATGCTTATAAAAAAAAATTTTGCCTATGTATTTTTAATATTTTTCAACTGATATTAGAACTATATATCAGGAGCCTTATATTAAATTTTCACGCTTTTTTACCAAACAAATAAGAATTTATTGATATTTATAGAAAAAAAAACTAAAAAAATTGAAAACTGACAATGTCCGTAAACAGGTCAAAAAGAGTCAAAATATTTTCAACATTTTATGGTGTATAGAAAATGCTAATATAAACATTCAGTGAAATTTTCAAGTATCTACAGTCATTCGTTTTTTAATTACAATAAAATAAGAAAATTGTTACATGAGAAATCAAGTAAATATCAAATGTTGTAAAAATATAAATTTCAGACGCTCATAAAAATTTAATTTAAGTTTCTTCTAGACATTTTTTTTTTTTGATAAAGGTAGACAAACTTATGAGTAATCTTATATTACATTTTAAAATCTTAGATTTAAAAAGAAAAATTTTTATGAATTCTCAACTCAAAATAATTTGCTATTTTTCGTGATTTTTCCGTATTTTGTCAAAATTTGAACTTTAAATGCTTATAATAATTAAAAACTGTGACTAAGGATTTTTAATTTTTTTCATCTGCCTTTGAAACAATAACCTAGGAGCCTTCTATTAAATTTTCAAGCTTTTTTAATAAACAGATAAAATTTTATTGATATTTATAGAAAAAAAAACTAAAAAAATTGAAAACTGACAATGGCCGTAAACAGCTCAAAAAGAGTCAAAATATTTTGTAAATTTTATGGTGTATAGAAAATGCTAATATAAACATTCAGTCAAAATTTCATATCCCTACGGTCATTTGTTTTAGAGTTACACCAAAAACCAAAATCGATTTTCTCGAAAACAGATTTTGCGTAAAAATTCCCGTTTTTCCTTAATTTTTCTTTTGTTTTTCACGTCGCTTGTGAAAACTACTGGGAAATTTTTACTTTTGACCCCCCAAAGTACCAACTAGATTCACTTTCCTATCAGAAAAGTTACTATTGAAGAAAATCCAAGCAAGTCCTAAAAGGTGATGACAGACACAAAAATAAAAAAAAATAAAAAAAAAATAAAAAAAAAAAACACACATCATTGTAGAATCAATACATTCATCGCTTCGCTCAGAATCTAAAATAAGTATATCAACTATACTTCACAGTTTTAAAATTGAAATAAATTCAATTTCACAAACATTAATGATAGTATTTTATTATGACATTTGCATATAATATAAATATAACAGTTCGTAACTTCATTCTTCTTTTAATTGGAATTCAAGTTTTAAATGTCTCACTCACCTCATCGACATTGATACTGTTTTACAATTATTACGCCGTAGATTATTATTTTTAGGTACTACTGACTAAGCTAAAATGACGAATAGATTTCTATAATAATTGTACTACCGTAATCATGCTGTATTTGGTAGACTTTCGGAATATTCATGTATATTTTCAGAAATTCTTTTTTGGCTTTACCTTATTTTCCCTATTTTGTGGACACCACAGATATATGAAATATTAACTAAATGTTTATATTAGCGTTTTATATTCACCATAACATTTTAAAAATATTTTAACTCATTTTGAGCTGTTAACGGACATTTTCAGTTTCTAATGTTTTAGTTTTTATTCTATAAATATCAATAAAAATTTTATTTGTTGGGTAAAAAAGCTTAAAATGTGATAGAAGGCTCCTAATATATATTGTTTTAAAGACAGATGAAAAATATTTAAAAAAACCATAGCCACAATTTTTTTTATATGCATTTAAAATATGTCAAATTCACGAAAATGTGCAATTTATATTGAGTTCGAATTTCATAAACATTTTTCTATTTAAATCAAATATTTGAAAATGTAATACAGGACTTTGTCTACCTTTGTCAAAAAAAAAATGTCTACATGCAAATCAAATTAAATTTTTATGAGTGTGTCATTAGGTAGTTCAGTGGTCACCAAATGTTGGCAAAATTTTATCCGGCTCGCAGACAATGCAAAAAAAATTAAAAACCGATAATAAAGTACATATGTAAGGCTCAGCGGCCTTGCTATTTTATTTGATTTGGCACCAGACAGTAGTTGTTTTTAAAGTTTTCAATATTAAACGTCATTATAACACTTCATATAGGTAAATCATTTGCCAAAAAATGTCCAGTACCTAAATAGTGAACTTTGTCAATAAAAATTGAGAGCCTGCATATAACATATTAAGTGCATGCACGAATCATACACAACATTTCAAGCAGTTAGTTGAGAGCAAGACTTGTCATTTTTCCTACTAATTTTAACCCAATTTTCTATTTAATAATAAAAACGAGAGCAGTGAGCAGTATTTTGATTTCTAAATTGGTAATTGCGTAGAGGATGACACAATTAATAGTTTACTATGTTTTAAAAATTTTAAAATATAAGTTGGTAGATATTTATTATTTAATCATTGACTATTGACTCCACAATAGTGTTGTATAAATAAGGGGAAGTAGAACTCCTGGTTTTCATTATTCCCACTGACTTCGACTATACATACACTTGACATTTTAAGAGTTTACTGATTTAGAAATCAAAATACTGCCGATTGTCATACGTATATATAATACCTATAATAACTTTTTTAGTACCGTTGTCCATCGGTATGCTATCGCTAATCGCTATCTCAAGCACCTATCTGTGAGCTGTGGGTAGTAGGCCTGTTTTGTTATTATTACAGTTGGTGATGTCATTTCAGTTTTTAATAGAGGGCGAAAAAAATTTACCAGCCCTATAACGGATAACTTAAAAAACAACCACTGGCAAGCCCATATTAATATATTATGTTCTTGATCAATTTTTACACGGCGGTGGTTTACCTAAGTTCTTCCATAAGTGTAATATGCAGATGACGAAGTTTTATTTTAGATTTTTGTTCCTATAACCTTTATCATATATTGATTTAATAATATACACAATTATTAAAGTTTAAATAATCCAGACAATCCTGTACCTGTACGGCTAGCGGCAGTATGATATACAAGTAACAATTAGTTGTATAACAGACTATATGCATAGAACTGTTCAAAATGTTTTAGTTAAATTTTTTTTAAATTTTTTTTATAATTTTTTTTTTCAGTATTATATTTACCAAATTTTAATTATTTTAGCTCACCTTAACTATTATACAGAAAATCCAGGAATTTTTATAGGTACTTTACATAGTTTGTTTTAAGAAATTACGAATCGACATTTTTACAGTCGGCAAATACTTGATCCCCCCCCCCCCCCCGTCAAAATCGTATAATGCCGGCCATGACCACTATAATAAGTTACTTTTACATTATAATATTATAATATGTTAAAAATATGTATTTGATTTGAATATGGCCCCCGAAAATTGTCAAAATTCCTTTGCAGCCCTCTTAAAATATTAAATGATGATCAGTGAGCTAGTGTAGTAACCTGTGGTAGTAAAGGCTCATTCACAGCAACGTTGTGTGTCGTCTCGTGTCGATTAAATCGCATCGTGATTAGAAGTTACTTTTTGGTATCATATAATAACCAAGTAAACCAAGAATTAACTATAGCTCAACTTTTAAACCAATATGATTACCAGTTGTAACCGAATATAGTCTATACTTAATGACAATAATAATAATATGATTATAATTATTAATGGAGCGCTGATTTTCATGCAATTTGATATTTTTTATCCGCGCTCTAATCGTTAATGCGTAATATAATAAATGCATTATTTTGTTTATCGAAAACTAATAAGTGTATGCCCATATAATATTACGTTAATACGCGATCGCCACGGATGTCAAACTTTCTAATAATCATCAAAGGTTATAGGCCGTTGACAAGGCGGCAGGTAGTAAGTAATGCCGATAAATTATTATTGTAATTCGAATATTTATCAGTGTCGACGTTAACGAGCATAATATAAATTATATAGGAACCGACCGATATAATCGATTACCTACTAGATAATGTCGACAACATATGATACTGATAATTTAATAAATAACACTCATAATAACCTAGTAGATAATAATATTTAAAAACATATGTAGACATTTTATTATTATTATTAAATATAATATTATAATTTCTACATTTTGTAACGTCTTATATATGTTGGGTTCATTTGTTTGTGCATAAATTCAATATACATTTTTTCTGCCCAAAATCACAATTTAATATTTGGTTTGTTTAATTATAATATTAAATATTTAAATATTATGTATAATACCGGCAGCCCACCAATGGTCTCCACGACCGATGACCGGCTAACGCCCACCTGTCGGTTTGCGTACTCATTCTCTCTCATTCCTGCTGCCTACGGAGACGCAACAGGCGTCCAAACTATTATAATTATTATATTTCTTGTCGTGTTTTTCATTTAAAATATTATGGAGTAGCGGCAGCTTAAGTCTTCCCCCGCGATATCCCCGAGAAGAACGTTTATGAAAATAACGGATAGATCAGACATCGACGAATCCCTTTTTGAATAATTAATGTTTACATATTATATGCAATATGCGCATGTGAAATATTATTATTATTTTGTGTGTCTGACCGATACAACATACATTTACCTACCTTGATTTATTATTACTATATGTATATTATTAATGATATTGACCGGTAACCGTCAAGAGTATTACGTATCATATTACGTTTATTATTATCATTTAAATGTGCTGATAATATTTTAGGAATTAAAAATATAGTATATGAAATAACATAAAAATATAACAAACAACGAACATAATGCATAAAGAAGTACATACCTTATACGCTATTATAGTCACATACTAATTAGGTATCGCAGATAGCAAAAATATACCTAAGGTAGTCCTGTTTTTTTTTGCGTAAATGAGACTGCGATATTATAGTATGGGCTGTACACAGTATAAAGTTGTTCCTCATAATTACACTAATAGATAGAGTGTGACCAAATAGTTACGGGTCGGTGTATTGGATGATGCACAATATTATAATACCGAGGATCTACCAACCATATTAAAACAATAGGTATCTACAGAAATCATTGATTACAATTTACGTTAACATGGTATTATAATATTATAATAAGTTTTTTTTTTTATTTACTGACATAAATTAATAGTTTAAGGACTCTTAGGGTCAAAACAATATCATACATAAAACATTCAATGTAGTTGACGATTATTAATATTTATAATATTATGCATGTTGCACCTATCCATTTTATTATTATAGTAATATTATTATTCATAGGTACTATATTAGTATATTATGAGAAAAGTAGGCTAATCGGACCATAGTTATTTTGTATTTTGTAGTGCCCAATTAGGCATTGTATACTACAAAATAACATTTTTATTTCCTAAACCTACAATAGGTATACATTGTTTTTTTACTGAACAGTCACACATTGTATAAATTTGTGTCCAGGCTTATTTCATAGAATATTTTGTTTCATTTGGACTTTCATGAATTCGGACAACATAGAGCCTCCATTATTGTCAATTAATGAGGTTCTATCTACTGTACCTACTCGTATATTTGTTAATATTAGATCGGTACACAATGCTATTTTCCGATGACTATTTCATTAAAAGTTATCCTATATAGATATGGGTAGTATACATTTAAAAAAAAATTAGCACGTGTATATTTTAACTTCTTCACCGTGTGTTTGTCATCGTATGGATCCCGAGTTTATAATATTGCATGTCTAAGATGTTGGTCTTCGTCATCAAGCTTCCTACCCAAACTTCGATGTTTTTTTTTTGTTTATTTTACCGACTGACTTAAATTAATAGTTTTTAAGTTTACATATAATTAATTATAACGTTTAATTAGGTAGGTACGCTGTATGATTTGCTGTCATATATATTTCCACATACCTACATATTATAATAATATATCACTATAAGGAACGCATATATTTGAAGTTCGTGTTCAGACTTTGGTTAAAGCCAAAGAAATACATCATGAGTATAAAAACATTTATTTGATGCACATAGTAAGTTTTTTTGAAGTTACAAATTTTGAATTTTTTATTACTGCAGATCATTATATAAATTTATACTGCATATTATATTGAGTAAGTACTTATACTACGTATAGTAATTTTTAATGAAATCGTAAAAAAATGTATTAATGGTGCTTGACTGACAGGCCTTGGAAAAAGTTATGAATTAATACCTATACCTAAATATGATGACCACTTAGGGTCTTATACAATCGTGTATTAACAGTCTTAATTTTTTTTATTTTTAGAATATTTAAATCCACTCTCTTATAACGTAGTTACTATATTATACTGCGCCTTATATTATAACAACTGATACTACGTGAGACCCAAAATATAATATAATATTGTTCATTACAGAATAAATTCCAATAACATTTTATTACATTATGTTGTCTCCGTATACTCCGTCTTACAAACGCGTACAGCATGGCAAATTTGCATTTAGGAACTTATATGCGTACATTTTGCATTGTTAGTTTTAATACTAGCTATACTGTAAATAATATAAATTTATTTAAATGACGCACAAGAATTTAACAATCTCTATACGAGAATACCTCTTTCCTCCTATATATATATAATTTCAAGTTTGAAATATTAAAACTAACAACATAAAATGGATTTCACTATAACAATCTACGCATAGGTATTAAATATTTCTATAATACAAATAGGTACTTTTTATATTATTATTAGAGCGCGGATTTCTATGCAATTGCTAATTTTTTTCCTTTTAATATTTTTGGATTGTTGTCAGTTATCTCCACGAATCATCATAATTTTAAGCTAATGGAGAAAATTTTTTTTGCATATTTCTGCATATTTAAAGGTTATTGCATATTTTTGCATATTTTGGCAAAATTCAAAATTTATTGCATATTGAAGCGAAAATTTAAAAAAATGTATGAAATAATATTTTGTCAAGTAGAAAAATTAAAACTAAATTTCATAGTCACTAAATAATAATGTATATATATATTTATTTAAACCTTTATAAGATAACTAATCGATTACGACGTAAACTTAATCGCTCTTGCTGTGTCAGTCGGTTATTGACATACCAGTATACAACTGAGTTTCGTCGATTGTCGTTGTCTGTAAATTGTAAATATGCCAAAATAAGGAGTTCGTTTTCTAACAAAATTCTATTCCTGGATCGAAAGGTGCAACACTTGCAACAAAACTAAACGAGCTTTCCAACAAAAATGAAGGTCTGAAGATTCTACGAAAAATTAATTCAGTGTTATTAGGCGAAAACGTTCAGCTCGAAGATCTTTATGAAGACCCGACAATATTAAGTTGCTTCAAATATGCCCCAATAACTTTGGTTGACGTCGAACGTTCGTTTATAATTTATTATATATTATTCCGTGTCAGGTATGTAGGTATCTGGTATATGATATATTAATACGAAAATACGAAAAATCATGTGAAATGAAAATAGAAGCCGACTCATCAACTATTACACTTTATTTGTACTATACAAATTACAAAGTATATTTAACTACAATTTTATTTTAACTTTTTAACTTAACTAGTTACTTTTGGCTATTCATTAACTTAACTGTTAACTTACTACATTTGTTTCTTAATTTATGTGAAATTAACGAGTTAATTTTTCATTTTAAGCAGTAATTTAAGTTAATTTATTTTGTTTTTAATTTTATAATATTTCACTATTTCAGTCTATTTCGTTTTCATGTCAAAAAATATGTATCGTAAATTGTTTAAAGTTAAAAATTTATATCATTCGAGGCTAACTAATATGGAAAT
Source organism: Metopolophium dirhodum (assembly GCF_019925205.1). Classification (NCBI taxonomy): domain Eukaryota; kingdom Metazoa; phylum Arthropoda; class Insecta; order Hemiptera; family Aphididae; genus Metopolophium; species Metopolophium dirhodum. The sequence goes on from NC_083560.1 coordinate 27,559,797, forward strand.
ACTGTATGAAGTATTAACACTATATCGTACAATTTAGTTTTGGGTTGGAAAAAAATTAAGTACGCTAGTGCTGTATAAATAAATTAACTTTTTTTTAACTTAATAAAAAGTTAACAAAGAGTGGGTATTAACTTTTATCTTATTTTAGTTAACCTATAGTAAAATTAACTTTTAACTTTCAACTTTTTTTTATTGGTGCATATTAACTTTACTTAACTGGGTTAAAAAAATCACTAAATTGCCAAGCCTTGGTTAACTATACCTACAACTGACTGTATTTTGATATTATATGCCGTATACCTGTTGCTGGTATTGAAGACACCGCAAATTGGTTGATGACGACTCATTTGTATTTGTCCCAAGGCTTGCAAACGTTATAATTACGTTATATTTGACAAAAAACTATTGAAATTTGTAATCGTAATTATAATGGAAAGCGATAATCAAAAATGCGATAGTCAAAAATAATTAAATGCTACAAACTAAAACATAACGATTAACAAAATGTATTATATAATATCATAATTTATAGAATATAATTGACCAAAAGTTAACGCTAAACGAAATATTTTAAAATCTATTTTTTAAAAGGTCTATTGGTTTCATGGAAACATTTATTTCATGCAAATAATCTAAGAATTGATTATAATATTATATTCCGAAACCGGGCCATTAGCTATTATTTTTAAATTTAATAGATATTTTAAATAACGTTCAATGCAAGACTTGTTATCGTTTTAGTTCTAAATAACGATAAGCATTAAGCTTGGATAACGTTTTAATTCCGTACAACGATAAACGCAAAACTTGGATAGGTAACGTTTTAATTCAGAATAATAATAAACGCAAAAGTTGAATAGCATTTTAATTGTAAATAACATAAAACGGATTTTTTTTTTTCAAATGTAAGCCCTGATTTGTTCACAAAATATTTATTGGTCACACAGTCAAAATATTTTTCTGCTTTGTACCTATATTATCTATACATGGTAGTATATGGTACTGGCAATAACTGCAACATATTTGGAACAAAATGAACGAAAAATACGTAAATTGATAATAATGCCGTTTACTGTGTTTTATGATTAGTCAGCCTACCTAATTGACAAAGCTAGGTTTTACTAGTTAAAACTAGGATTTACCAATCGTACTTGGTACGTATACGATACATACACGTGGTTTTAATTTGGGTTTATAGGTATACACACGATATAACTGAGAGAAGGTAGCTTGAGTAATTTTCATATTTATTTTATAAACCCTGAACCTAGTGAACAGTTTAATACTAGTAATGCTTATAATATATTATGCATGATACAATAGAGGTTTCTTATTTTTAATAAAATAAACAACTTTAGGTTAAGACGGAGCTCTTGTACTTAAATGGTTTTTCTTAATATTATTTTACTTGGACAGGGGGACGGGGATATTTAAGGCACATAATATACTGATGTGTGCTAGTATCTTAAATCGTGTTCCGAATAAAATGTTATCAGTTTCAGTTATGGTTATCATTTATCGGTGTTTTTTAATTTTTAAATTTTAAATTTTTTTTATACTTAACAAAATACTTGGTCTCTTTAAAATCAAAAAAAATAATTTTTTATTTTGTTATCTATTTAGTATATTGAATAAACAGGTAGTTTATTATTAATTTTTTTTCTACTGTAACATTGTAAGATGTAGATATTGCAATGCAGTATACTAAAAGGCAGTAGCGTGAGAGGGTGTGGGGGGTCTGTGTTGAGTAATCGCGCCCTTGGAACGCAGTTTTTAAATCGTTGGATTGAGCTCTACTTAATTTTTCCCAATTCGAGCACTGGGTATGCATAATACACAAAAGTACAGACATAATGTGATATCGGTGTAAATATGGCCGACCAAGATCGACTGGTTGGTCTCGAACGATTATAAAGTCGATCTTTGTCGGAACAAACTAGGAACTTATTATTTTGCGGATTCACCAGCAGTTTATGTAATATGATATTTTCTAACATGATAGTTATAAAAACTGAATATCGACTCCGTGAGATATTCAGAGCTATACTTTCTGATGATCATTAGTTAAAGCAACGTCTTCCTTTATAGGATTCATCGAATATTCTTCAGATTATAATCAACTGACCAATGATATAAGTTGACACACTTCTACGCCAACATTACAGTATAATTATATTTTATAATATTTTGAAATTATTAAGGAATTTAACGTGATACTTGAAACACTAATATTTATTTAATTTGATATTTTAATTTTATAATTTGTATAGGTATGTTTATTATAGTTACCTATGTAAGGACATAAAAATACAATTTATTTTTATAAATATTTTTTACGTGATGACATCCTCAAACGTAAAATACATTTTTAGTAAATTTTAATCAACAAAATATTGGTCATCTCTTGTATTGTAATCTTTTACATATTATTGTTGTACAATATATTATTTTCAGTGCCGGCTTAACACAGTGTTGCGGCTGGTACGCCCGACAAATTATTATTGCTCAGGAGGTTACCAACACTATAGGAATATCAATGAGATAATTAAAAAAAAAGGAATGAAGATATAAAACATATAATAATATGTAAATAATATTCGATAATAATTATAATAATACAAATGACGCCTTAACCTATGTTAGTACCCTTAACTCAGGCGTTCACAGACGATCCACCGTAATAATTACAGCACATATAAAATATAGACAATTCAATAATATGTATAATAATAAGGTAAACAATAATAACGATACTATCACGGTACGACCTGACGCTGGTGATATGGCACCGCGGCGGAACAACTGGTTTATGACGACGGTGTGATATCACGTGTATGTGCGTGTGTGCCAATGATAATATTATATAATACTTGAACGGCTGGCTCGCGCTGCGCTTTCGCGGACGGGCGACAATGATGAGCCGTAAAAACGCTTAGGTAATGCATTCGCACTGCGACGAGGGACGGGCGAAAATGCATAAACCGAGCGAATTTCAGTCGTGCGGCGAAAAGTCGGACTGACGACGGTTGCATGCGTATTACAATATTACATGCGTACGAATCACGGTTGTACGAGCAGCCGACCGCGACACACTCGATGGGGCAACCACACCGGTACTGGAGAAGCGTACGCGGAGTCACCGCCGCCGTGACCGGTCGGCCGACAGATAAGCTTATCGGGCCTTTGGTGGTGGACACGGCGTGCAGGTGCAAACGTTGATTGTGGCGTCAACACACAGTTTTTGACTGTAATAAATGTTGCTTTTTTCCGTCCTGACCAATATGCTACATACTTAGTATGTTTAATGAGCATACAAAAAAAAGGCTGTTTATGTATTATTTGTGTGGGTACCTACATACGATACTGGTTTACAGCATTATCGTCAATTCGAATCGAAAAGGGGAATAGGTAGACGCTCTGCGTTAGATTTCCGAATCTCATTCTATATTTTATAAACCCACCTACCAATCTGATAAATTCTGTCAATTGTATAAAAAAAAACTTTATATTCATACAATATGTTATAGTGAAGAAAAAAAATATTGTTTTCCAAACGTTAATGGAACTTGTTAATACTATAAATCAAAAATGTTCGTTAATATTGCAATAGGTACCTACCTATATAATTTTTTTTTGTATCGTATTTACTTTTATCATACACTTACTTGAATGCGACCGTCGCATACTGATACCATCTATATAGGTACCATCAATGGTGTACATCGTAGTATATTATATGTCATGTTCCTAATGTAAAATATGTATAATCGATGGGTACATAATTAAAAAAGAAAATTCAAAATACAAATGGTACGCATCGTTACCTCTGGGTGTAGGTACTAGTAATTAATTATTATTATGCTTTGTTTATTCATTAAAATAAATCATTTTACATTGAACCTCGTTTATTCTACCCTATTTTACCTATAATAAGTGGTGAATTAAAATATCACGAAAAATTCGTTAGCCGTTCGCGCTCGATCCAGCCTATAATATAGTGAGGGGGTGATAAATTTATCTATCGTTTAGCGCGGACGGCTAACGTATTTTTCAATTTATTTCAATTCACCACTGATTATTAAATTGGGTGTTAAATACATTTTATAAATATGACAATATTGTATTATAATTGAAACGCGGAAAACCCAGCATTTTTATGATTTCCCGATGTCAAGTTATGACAATGTATTAGAAGGAAAACATTATTAAAGGTTATACTACTATAGTTGATAATAATAGTTTCAATTTATGAAAAAAAAATAATAATAAACATGAGCTGCATTTAAAATTATAAAGCGATAGGGATTGCATTTAGATCTTGTTATAAGAATGTAGTATTAAGCACATAGGGAATTTAACTAGATGACCTAGCACTTGTCAGCGCGTTGTGTGTAAATTATTGTGCGGTAAGTTTGATCAGTAATCTGGATATAATCCTTATAGGAATACAATTATCATAAAGTATTCGAATACAAAACCAAATACTATTTTTCAATATTGGATATTTCGAATATTTATAATATTACACATGAAAACAATATTTTACAATACATAGATATTATAGATACTCGTTTCTTAACCTATAGATGTCGTTGTGGGCAGTGGCTTAGCCAGGATTTTTTTAAGGGGAGGGGCGTTGTATAAAATGTAACTTTTGAAGGACTTCACACTCCCTGAAATGTAATTATAAATTGTTTGAATAAATTATTTATACTACCAATTATGTATTTTTTTTTTTTTTTATTAGCTTTTAGTAAAATACTATTACAGCTCGACAGTTACAATAATATAATGACAAACTAATAATAATGAAAATTAATTATACAAAGTAATCTAATAGTAATAAGACGATTAGGGGGAAGGTAAAATTGAATTTAAATTATTTAAAATAGTTGTTAATGACTTAATTAATGGGAATAAAATATTTGAGATATCACTAATGATTTTGTTAAAAATAGGTGCTTCGACTGGTGTTTGTTGATTAGCTGTGGCATCGGCGTAGGTACGCTTTTTGTTGGAACTGCAGGGGTTCTCAGACTGCATGCGTTTGGTTGGTCTGGAAAAAGTAGGTAAACGTCGTCATACTTTTTGTTTTTGAGAAGAGGTGGTGATCTTTTTGAAGAGTTGCCCACTCTTTGTAAGATGGAATACTTTTGGATGGAAACCTTTGGAACACTTGTCGGAGAGGTGTTCTTCTCGGCATTTGACACACCGAGGTGTATGTGAACAGTATGATTTCGTGTGACCGTAGGCCTGACATTTGTGGCATTGAGGTGGGCCGATTTTAGATTTATGTGTTTTTTCAATCACGACGGAAGTATGCAATAGTGTAGTAGTAATAAAGATGTCCAAATTATTTGTATTGGGGTTTAGGTCTACAAAGAATAACGGTAGAGATACTTTGTTCTTTTTAATATTAGACACGTGTCTAACCGAGTGTCCAAGCTCCGTTAGAGCACCAGAGATATCAGAAATAAGAGTTGAGTGGTGTAAGTTTCTGATTACAATCCTGCATGGTTTTGAGCTAGGTGGGCAAAAAGTGTGGAAATCCGTGTCGGAGTTCAACAAGTGGTCGAGTATGAGTTTTGCATTGTCCGGCCCGTTCAGTCGAACGATAAGATAGGAAGGCGTAGCCTTACAAGAGAAACTATTAATACCCGTGAGTTGTATTGATTTGTTTTTGAATAAAGCGAAGTTAGTTATATTTTTGATGTAGATAGGTTGAGAACGGGTTGCTATATTGGTGTTAACGGTAGAAGACTGAGTCTCACGGACTACAGTATGATCATTAGGTAGAGGAAATGCACACTCACTTGAATCATCGTCGCTTTGTAGAATCTCGAACCGATTCGGGTAAACAAATGGTTTAGACTTCTTGTCCACGGGCCCGGGGGAAGTGGACGAAGAAGATAAATTGCGTTTGCTGTGTACGTAAGCGATTTGGTCAACCGGTACCACATTTTGGAAAGGAATAATTCTACCGTTAATGTCGTATACTGTGGACATTTGTTTGGCAGAACGAGTTGGAATAAGTGTACCGTACCTATTGTAGTATTTAGGTTCAACGTCCATGACGCCGACCCTACACTGATACGGAGCGTAATTACGTGATACGTGCGCACTCGACGGTGTTCGAAACCGAACTGAATTATGTATTTAAATTAATTTGTTTTCTTTTTTTATAAATAATTATAATGCAAAATATATTATCAAAAAACAATAGTATTTATATGTTACATATATCAGTCCAATGCGGCAAATCTTTCTGGCCATATTTTCGATAACTTCTTCAACTGTCATTTCTATATCACGGTGAATTTTCTTTAATGCTAACCCGTTCAGTTGATTTTCAATTATTGTGTTCCTGAGATATATTTTCAACCGCCAAAGTGTCGAAAATGATCTTTCACTAGTACCTAACTGGTATAGAATCTAAAATAATTAAAAGCCTGTATATTGAAGGGTATATGTTTTCGTTACATTCAGCTAAAGCAGTTACAACATTTTTTATGGGTTTTCTTTTTATTTCTTCTTAGAGACGTGCGTATGTGCATCAACATCTGTATAAGGTTCATCGTACATCCGCTTTATCTTTCTTATGTTAAATAAACTATACACATAATATAATACTTATGTTATATTTAAGTATTTTAAAATTTGATTGGAACATTAACAATGAATTGTATTAATGTTTCATGTCTGTTAGGTGTCAGATAAATCATATTACTTTTCTTTGAAGTTTGATAAAACATAATTTTATTTTAACATCAAATTGATGTTCATTATTTTGTTATAAATTTTATATAAATACTAGCTATGTGCCGCGTGCTCCGCCCCCATGGATAGTTGTTTGCAAATAGTGGGACTGTTGCTCTTGAAGTAGTGCATACGATCTGTTTATTTTATAAAGTAAGCTTATAACCTTGTCCGCGATGCACTCTTTCATTAAAAAAAAATCAAGGAAATCGGATGACTAGTTTCAGAGTATATTCAACACACATATTCCATTTTCAAACTTATATATATATAGCGTATATTTAGCACGTAAATATATATGAATATAGAAGTATAGATATATTTAGATTGTTGAATTTTACTTCTCGGAACAATTCATATGTACATGCCGATTGGTAGATCTGTCAGGTATAACAGTAAATAATTTGGTGACGTTACGTTAAACGGTGTCGATTTGTATGCGTTACAAAAAATCGGGACTTGCTTTTATAGTATAGATAACGTTGTTAGCTAGTTAATTTTCAAGGATATTTTAGTTCATGTAATGTTACGTTTACGTTATTTATAAAATCATTCTTTTACGCTTTAAGTAAACTTGAAATAAGTATGTATTTATATAACATAAATATTACAAATTTTTTCTCAGTTGGAGACTATAAGTACCGACGATTTTTTCTTCACACACTGTTGGTCGTATTATACATTTATACTACGTGTAAGACGTAAGTCCAATATATAAATAATAATTATATATTATTATATCGTGTCGTCCTTGCGAAGTTCATTCTACCTATAAATAGGTTACTATATATTCGTTTTCACTGCGGAGTTGCACTTGTCCACGAAACCGTTTTCACTAGTTTCCGTATATGTACGATTTCGGGAAGTCGATTAAAACCCATAATAATAAGACCAGCACGTCTTGAACCATCATAGACGATTACGATCCAATCTTTATGTAATCGATCAAAAACACGCATCGAGATGTACTTATATTCTATGCGTTTGCCCGACGACATAGATCTAGGTAATCTACAAAATATGTAACATGTTATATACCTATAACTTAAATGTACTATATTTGTCAGCTGATACATGCAAACATTGGATCATAATATATTATATCGCGATGATAGTCGGACGCGGGGTTTTACGTGGCTTCAATATATTAAGTACAACGGTTGAATATATGGTTGGTAATTACAGGAACAATCGTGTAATTATATAGGTAATCGTAAATTCACGAAACTGCAGAGGAATCAGAGTGAATCAGAAGAATCATAGACCAAAAACTGTATTTTTGGTTTTAAACTGTTTTTTTCTGTTTAAAATATGATGCTGTAAACCAAGGCTGGGAAAGTTAATGATTTATTTTAACTCAGTAAGTTAAGTTAATATGCACGTATAACAAAAAGTTAAAAGTTAACTTAACTATAGGTTAACTCAATTAAGTTATAAGTTAATACACACTTTTTGTTAACTTTTTATTAAGTTACTAGCGTACTTAATTTCTTTCCAACCAAAAACTAAATTACAGAATATAGTGTTTATACTTCATACAGTATTTCCATATAAGTTAGATTCGTATGATATAAATTTCAAACTTTAAAGAATATCTGATACATATTTTTTAACATGAAAACTAAATAGACCGAAATAATGAAATATTATAAAATTAAAAACAAAATAAATTAACTTAACTTACTTCTTAAAATGAAAAATTAACCCATAAATCTCATGTAAATTAAGAAAGACATTTAGTAAGTTAACAATTAAGTTAATGAAAAGCCAAAAGTAACTAGTTAAGTTAAAAAGTTAAAATAAAATTAACTTTTTAACCCGTTAATGCCCAGCCTTGCTTTTAACCAAACAAATTGTTTGAGTTAAACTGTTTAAATAACTTAATTTTAATTTAATATGTTATTTACTTAAGTATATATGCCAATATGCCGTGTACTGATATATGTTTCACTGTTTACTTATTACTTATTGTAAATCTTAAAAGTATTTGAAATGTATTTTAAATATTTCTGAATAGATGTTTTATGTGGACATCATAATATTAACTATTAAGTAAAGATATTATAGATTTGGTAATTTTTCAATAAAATTGTTAAAAAAAACTGAAATGATGGATGGTATTTAATAGATATAATTATTTAATACTTTAACATTTTTTCTGAAGGATATTTATTATTAATAATAAACCCAAAAAAACACATTAATCACATGGATTTTATACTGTTTTAAATATATTATGTTTTATTTGTTTAAATCAAAGAAAAAAAATTTTTTAAACAAATGTTCTAAACGTAACAACCCTATCGGTTATCTCCTCGGTACTCGATGATACGGAAAAAAACCATCACAACCCTGGGAGGAATACGTGGCCTACAGTTGTATTGAAATCCCCCGCCTAGGTACGATGATACTATACGGTGTATTATTATGAAAGTACGTACCTATAAGTAGGTATATACTTATACCTAACATTGGTCGACGGATGTGTAAAAAATTTGGCGTCCGTAAGCGAAACAGAAGAAATGTCGGATTGATTTAGGACAGATGAACAGTATTATATTATAATTAATAATAATAGCCCTATCGTGAAATTGAAAATTATATTATTATATTTTACACAATTGTAAATGCATTTTTAAATGGTGGGCGGACTAAAAAATAATAATTGAAATATTATATTGCGATATTATACTACATAATATTATTTAAATAAAATAGACAATGAATGAAGAACTTGTAATATAAATTAAATAAAAATATTATTATATAAAATATTATCTATAATCACAAAAATTGATTTTGAATAAATTTAATAAATACAAGTAGGTATACTTGGCTATCATTATACAATATAAGTAGTACGTAGATTTACCGAAAAATACTAATCGTTATTTAACTGTTGATCTCAAATGTGTGCTTATAAACATTGTTAATTTTTGAAGCAAGAAATATCACAATTTACCTACATTAAAAAAAACTATTTTATGATACAGCTGTCCTTAGTATGTGGTCCGCGGCCTCCTTAGATTCCTCAATACTCATGTTGGGGGTCCGTGTCAGCATTAATCCATAACATACGTCAATAAGTGACATGAGTGCATAGTATTATAATATTGTTGGATAATTATTATCTTTTCTTATATAATATATCTTATTAGTTATGATATAAGAGATTGACTTATTTTATTTTTAGAACTCCAATGACGAGATATAATGGAATTCGATGCAATTAAGTATTTACAGTGTTAGATACTAGGTGTAGATTCTATGCCAATTAATTTCATCATTAATATTTATTTATTAGAATATAATATTATGTACGTGGTGTGGGTGTGTGTGTGTTGTGGACATTGAAAACCACTGTGTGACGGGGAGTATAAGACCAGCACCTCGGGGGTTTTTACACCTTTAGCCATAGTTCTCGAGGGCGGCTCCTTCACGCCTTTGTGACGCGGTCGCATCCCTCCGGCGGGTTAAGTTCAGGGCGCCCTGGCGCCATGCTGACGTTCCCCCGCCGGCTACTCCCGTGCGGGGTAGATCGTTGGGTCTCGCTGATCCGCGTCGGCTAGCGCTGGATTCGACCCAGGCAAATTCCTCCCCTTCTACTAAGGCGCTACTCCCGACAGCCCCCGCGAGGCCATCCACATATGTCGCGGACGCGCGGCCGGCGAGCTCGAGCACGCGAGGTACACGCGCACGTCGGCCGGACGCACGCCACACAGCTCGACGGGCACTGTTACCGTTCGGGCGTTAGCTAAGTCGGGTTTCCAGTGGGGCTATCCTCGTCGCCCGCGAGATGAGATTGAAGGATCCGTTACCCAGAGTACTCACAACGACTTTTTTTGTGTGTGTTGTGGACATTACTAACCACTGTGTGACGGGGAGTTATAAGGCCGACACCTCGGGGGTTTTTACACCATTAGCCATATGTCTCGAGGGCGACTCCTTCACGCCTTTGGGTGACGCGGAAACATCCCTCCGACGGGTTGCGTCAGGGCGCCCTGGCGCCAGGCTGGCGGTCCCCCGCCGGCTACTCTCGTACGAGATAGATCGGTGGGTTTCGTATAACCGCGTCGGCGAGCGCTGGATTCGACCCAGGCAAATAACTCCCCTTCTACTAAGGCGCTACTCCCACAGTCTTCGCGAGGCCATCCACATAAGTCGCGAACGCGCGGCCGGTGAGCGCGAGCACGCGAGGTACCCGCGCGCATCGGCCGGGCGCACGCCACAAAGCTCACTGGGTACTGATACCGTTCGGGCGTTAGCAAAGTCGGGTTGTCAGTAGGGCTCCCCCAGTGCCCGCGAAATGAGATTTAAGGATCCGTTATCCAGAGTACTCACAACGACTCTTTTCCCACTAGCGTCGACATCGGGACAGTTGTTTAAGCTGCCGCGGTGCGACCTTTTATGAGTGGTACGGTTTTCTTTTGCCGGGTGCCGTGTCCGTACCGAAAGCTCGGGTTTGGGTGCCTGACGGCGGGTGTCCCCCGGCCGGACTTCCACCATGCACGTGTTCATTCACGAGTTGGCCGGGCCCGTGAACTCTCGGCCTGAGTTTGGGCGGGGAACGTGCCGGCGTGTGGCTGGAGGTCCGCGAACAGGAAAAATTCGAGGTGCCTGCCCGCGGTTGCTTTGGTCCAGCCCTTCCGTCACGTCTTCCCGCTTAATAGTCTCCGCCGGTGTGTCGCAACATTTTTCCACGCCGTTTTTTAGCGCTGATATGTCACTCGGACGGGTGAGCCCCGTGCGGAGTAGAGAGGTATCCCTCTTCCCTCTGGCCCCCGGGTACTGTGTTTCCAGAGGCCCCGTGTCGGAATCTTACTTTAACGCCGAATCACGTCTAACGGGCACGTCCTTCCTCAGAGCGGCTCAGTGTTGCGTGTGCAAACTGTTTCACCGCCTGGAACAAGACCTCGGATCTGGTCATGAACTCGGGCTCACACGGCCAGTCCGCACCGGCCGCTCGCACCGTGAGCTCGAGTTTATTTCTTTCCTGGTCAGCAAGAGGGCATTCAAACAGCAGATGCTCGGCGGTCTGGTTCGGAGACCCGCAACTGCAAGCTGCATCGCCTCTTAGGTTGAACATGTGAAGTTTCGCGTTAAAGTCCCCGTGACCCGTCATCAATTGCGACGTGTAATAGTCCGCGACGCACCAGGTGCGCTCCAACCGATGACGGATATTCGGGAACCAGGCGTAAGTCCACCTTCCCTTGTCTATAGCGACCCATCGCTGCTGCCAGAGGTCGATGGTTTCACTCGTATAATTTAACAGGTTGTGGCCAGTGTTGTGGACAGTCAAAATGTTTGCCCTTCCTCATTGGACCTACGACGGGTTATCGAAAACCAAAAGTCGCCAGAAAAATTACCGTATATTAGGTATGCCATTATAAAAAATTAATTATAATTAAGTCGTTTTCTCAATTTTTGACCACCCCCACTCCCGAGACGATTGACCTACGAGGATTGGACACCGACATGGTTGGACACTCTTATATTATGATGCGTAGTGAAAATTGCTGAACTCACGGCACTTGTAATTATTATTGTTATATATTTACGACTAAGTTTAAATTAAATTAATTAGTAATATTTATAGAGGACAGTGATAGTCACTTCCTCGTGGTTCCTTATGGGTAATGCTAATATGATGATCGTGGTATTGTCAAACAAATTAAAAAGGAAATATTAATAATAATAACAATTCAACGATTTCAATTTGTTATAATAAATGGATTGTAATAAAATATAAATACGCTACACGAAAACCAATTCGTATTTCTTAGAAGATTATAAAAATATGTATATTTAATTACGTAATATATTCTTTTATATTAATTATTAAACCATTTTTTTGCGTGCCATAATAATATACGCATTCGTTTCATTTAAATCGATTTAAACACACTATATTATAAGTTTATCATAACATTAAGAGTCATTATTATTCCAGCAACAAAAAGTGAATGAAATAATATCAAAATTCAGATTTGGATTTAAAATTTGGTTAATGGCTAAAGAAGTTCAAGGAAAGTAAAAGATACATTTTCACTTTAAATGACATTGTCCTACAAGTCATATTTCAAAATATAAGTTGAAGAGTCGTCTAAAACACCGCACGAACCATGCCAATGAACTAAATCAAATACATAATCAATCAAAAATATAGGTATTATATTATATTATATGTAAAAATTAAATTTAATATTATAATATTATGTTCTTAATTATCTTCTATGTGATATCTGTATTGAAAGAATTTAGTTAATCATATATATTTGATATAGTAATAATTAGACTCACATCTCTGTTAAATATGGTTTCATAATAATTTATTGTTTTATCAACTTTAATGTAATTATACCTAAACATTATAATTATATACTTTTCAAATATTTTTTTCAGATTATTATAATCGTGACTAACTATAAAATAAATATGAAAATTACTCAAGCTACCTTCTCTCAGTTATATCGTGTGTATACCTATAAACCCAAATTAAAACCACGTGTATGTATCGTATACGTACCAAGTACGATTGGTAAATCCTAGTTTTAACTAGTAAAACCTAGCTTTGTCAATTAGGTAGGCTGACTAATCATAAAACACAGTAAACGGCATTATTATCAATTTACGTATTTTTCGTTCATTTTGTTCCAAATATGTTGCAGTTATTGCCAGTACCATATACTACCATGTATAGATAATATAGGTACAAAGCAGAAAAATATTTTGACTGTGTGACCAATAAATATTTTGTGAACAAATCAGGGCTTACATTTGAAAAAAAAAAATCCGTTTTATGTTATTTACAATTAAAATGCTATTCAACTTTTGCGTTTATTATTATTCTGAATTAAAACGTTACCTATCCAAGTTTTGCGTTTATCGTTGTACGGAATTAAAACGTTATCCAAGCTTAATGCTTATCGTTATTTAGAACTAAAACGATAACAAGTCTTGCATTGAACGTTATTTAAAATATCTATTAAATTTAAAAATAATAGCTAATGGCCCGGTTTCGGAATATAATATTATAATCAATTCTTAGATTATTTGCATGAAATAAATGTTTCCATGAAACCAATAGACCTTTTAAAAAATAGATTTTAAAATATTTCGTTTAGCGTTAACTTTTGGTCAATTATATTCTATAAATTATGATATTATATAATACATTTTGTTAATCGTTATGTTTTAGTTTGTAGCATTTAATTATTTTTGACTATCGCATTTTTGATTATCGCTTTCCATTATAATTACGATTACAAATTTCAATAGTTTTTTGTCAAATATAACGTAATTATAACGTTTGCAAGCCTTGGGACAAATACAAATGAGTCGTCATCAACCAATTTGCGGTGTCTTCAATACCAGCAACAGGTATACGGCATATAATATCAAAATACAGTCAGTTGTAGGTATAGTTAACCAAGGCTTGGCAATTTAGTGATTTTTTTAACCCAGTTAAGTAAAGTTAATATGCACCAATAAAAAAAAGTTGAAAGTTAAAAGTTAATTTTACTATAGGTTAACTAAAATAAGATAAAAGTTAATACCCACTCTTTGTTAACTTTTTATTAAGTTAAAAAAAAGTTAATTTATTTATACAGCACTAGCGTACTTAATTTTTTTCCAACCCAAAACTAAATTGTACGATATAGTGTTAATACTTCATACAGTATTTCCATATTAGTTAGCCTCGAATGATATAAATTTTTAACTTTAAACAATTTACGATACATATTTTTTGACATGAAAACGAAATAGACTGAAATAGTGAAATATTATAAAATTAAAAACAAAATAAATTAACTTAAATTACTGCTTAAAATGAAAAATTAACTCGTTAATTTCACATAAATTAAGAAACAAATGTAGTAAGTTAACAGTTAAGTTAATGAATAGCCAAAAGTAACTAGTTAAGTTAAAAAGTTAAAATAAAATTGTAGTTAAATATACTTTGTAATTTGTATAGTACAAATAAAGTGTAATAGTTGATGAGTCGGCTTCTATTTTCATTTCACATGATTTTTCGTATTTTCGTATTAATATATCATATACCAGATACCTACATACCTGACACGGAATAATATATAATAATATAAAAAGTACTTATTTGTATTATAGAAATATTTAATACCTATGCGTAGATTGTTATAGTGAAATCCATTTTATGTTGTTAGTTTTAATATTTCAAACTTGAATATATATATATAGGAGGAAAGAGGTATTCTCGTATAGAGATTGTTAAATTTTTGTGCGTCATTTAAATAAATTTATATTATTTACAGTATAGCTAGTATTAAAACTAACAATGCAAAATGTACGCATATAAGTTCCTAAATGCAAATTTGCCATGCTGTACGCGTTTGTAAGACGGAGTATACGGAGACAACATAATGTAATAAAATGTTATTGGAATTTATTCTGTAATGAACAATATTATATTATATTTTGGGTCTCACGTAGTATCAGTTGTTATAATATAAGGCGCAGTAAAATATAGTAACTACATTATAAGACAGTGGATTTAAATATTCTAAAAATAAAAAAAAATAAGACTGTTAATACACGATTGTATAAGACCCTAAGAGGTCATCATATTTAGGTATAGGTATTAATTCATAACTGTTTCCAAGGCCTGTCAGTCTAGCACCATGAATACATTTTTTTTCGATTTCATTAAAAATTACTATACGTAGTATAAGTACTTACTCAATATAATATGCAGTATAAATTTATATAATGATCTGCAGTTATAAAAAATTCAAAATTTGTAACTTCAAAAAAAGTTACTACGTGCATCAAATAAATGTTTTTATACTCAGGATGTATTTCTTTGGCTTTAACCAAAGTCAGAACACGAACTTCAAATATATGCGTTCCTTATAGTGATATATTATTATAATATGTAGGTATGTGGAAATATATATGACAGCAAACCATACAGCGTACCTACCTAATTAAACGTTATAATTAATTATATGTAAACTTAAAAACTATTAATTCAAGTCAATCGGTAAAATAAACAAAAAAAAAACATCGAAGTTTGGGTAGGAAGCTTGATGACGAAGACCAACATCTTAGCCATGCAATATTATAAACTCGGGATCCGTACGATGACAAACACACGGTGAAAAAGTTAAAATATACACGTGCTAATTTTTTTTTAAATGTATACAACCCATATCTATATGGGATAACTTTTAATGAAATAGTCATCGGAAAATAGCATTGTGTACCGATCTAATATTAACAAATATACGAGTAGGTACAGTAGATAGAACCTCATTAATTGACAATCATCGAGGATCTATGTTGTCCGAATTCATAAAAATCCGAATGAAAAAAAAATTATCTATGAAATGAGCCTATACACACATTTATACAATGTATGACTATTCAGTAAAAATACGATGTATACCTATTGTAGGTTTAGGAAATAAAAATGTTATTTTGTAGTATACAAGACCTAATTGGGCACTACCAAATACAAAATAACTATGGTTAGAGTACTCCGATTAGCCTACTCCTTTCATAAAATACTAATATAGTACCTATGCGTAATAATATTACAATAATAATAAAATAGATAGGTGCAACATGCATAATATTATAAATATTAATAATCGTCTAAACTATATTGAATGTTTTATGTGTGATATTGTTTTGACCCTAAGAGTCCTTAAACTCTTAATTTATATCAGTAAATAAAAAAAAAACTTATTATAATATTATAATACCATGTTAACGGAAATTGTAATCATTGATTCTTGTAGGTACCTATTGTTTTAATATGGTTGGTAGATCCTTGGTATTATAATATTGTGCATCATCCAATACACCGACCCGTGACTATTTGGCCACACTCTAACTATTAGTGTTATTACGAGGAACAACTTTATAGTGTGTAATAAAAGCCCATACTATAATATCACATAGTCTCATTTAACGCAAAAAAAAAACAGGAGTACCTTAGGTATATTTTAGCTATCTGCGATATCTAATTAGTATGTAAGTGTATAATAGCGTATAAGGTATATACTTCTTTGTGCATTATGTTTATTGTTTGTTATATTTTTAATTCCTAAAATATTATCAGCACATTTAAATGATAATAATATAATATGATCCCAACGGCTACTCTGGACGGTTACCGGTCAATATCATTAATAATATACACTTAGTAATAATAAATCAAGGTAGGTAAATGTATGTTGTATCGGTCAGACACACAAAATAATCCACATGCGCATATTGCATATAATATGTAAACATATAATTATTCAAAAAGGGATCCGTCGATGGTGGGCGTTAGCCGGTCATCGATCGTGGAGACCATTGGTGGGCTGCCGGTATTATACATAATATTTAAATATTTAATATTATAATTAAATAAACCAAATAGTAAAATGTGATTTTGGGCAGAGGCGCAGTGCATATAATATTACAAACAGTATAAAATATGTATATTGAATTTATACACAAACAAATGAACCCAACATACATAAGACGTTACAAGATGTAGAAATTATAATATTATATTTAATAATAATAATAAAATGTGTACATATGTCTTTAAATATTATTATCTAGTAGGTACCTAAAACATATCATTAAATTATACACATTAAATACTAATAAAACGCTGTTATCAAATTATCCAATTATAATAATTCATAATTATTATGATACTCTATTTTAATTTATACATAAGAAATATTATAATCATTTAAAAAGATAAAAATGATTATCAAAGAATATGTGTTAAAGTAGGGTTTAAAGTCTCTTGGAATATGTTCAAATGGGTCGTTTATATCACTTTTCAGACACTACCATCATTCTGCCAATAATATAATTATTATTAATTACCTATATATAACTATATCTAACAATTTGAATAAGTCAATTTTACTCCAAAAACGTATAGTATTTCCTTCCCACTGAATGATAATTTAATTTATTTTTTTTTTGCTGACAGTTGACCTAATAATTAACAACTTTGATTAGGATTAAGTTTGACCGTCACTGCTGGCGATTCGTGCGCGCGAATAACTAGGTAGATAAGAGGTATAGACGATATGTGTGCCATAATACGATAAGAATTAATTTTTTTCGTCAAGCTTGTACCAAAAGTTTAATATTAAATTGTAAATATTGAAGAATTAGTAAATTAGCTTTTCTTTCCGGCGTACAGTATAAAGACCTATGACTAAATTATAGTGATTCATTTTTAACGGTGGGAAGGAGGGCGAGGATATAACTTATAATGTTTCGGGTACACGAAATTTATTCTAGCTTCTAAATGTACCTAAAAAATGTACGGGGGGGAGGCTATGTCACCCTCAGCCTCTCATATTGTACGCCTATGGTTAGATCTAATCACTACCACCGTTGCCATCACAATATCATAATATTTGAAAAGGTCACGATTATTACGTCGACAATTGTCGTGTGTTACGATAATATTATTATATCAGACATAATTTGGTAAAATTTTTTAGGGAGAGTGGGGAGTGGCTGAGTGTCAATATTGTTTTGCACCCATTGGTCCAAAAACCGGTCACTATGCTAGCCAATGACTTAATCGTCAACATTACAACATAATGTACGACACGCATAGCCGAGTAGTTGTGATACACACAATTAAACTTCATACCATAATAGTATAATATATAATCAAAGTAAGGAGACTTAGGGAGTTATGCGATTGCACTAGCGAGACTGTTGCTCGTGCAGTCGTGCATGAGATTTGTTTATTTTATAAATATTTATTAATTATATTTCGGTCTAGGTATGAATAAACCAGTCAGGGAGGCTCACACATCGGTGGGTAATTACAAAATTACCTTGAAATTAAGCCTATAACCTGGTCACCAATGCACACTCTTTCATTAAAAAAAAAAAGAATCAAGGAAATCGGATGACTAGTTTCAGAGTACATTCGACACAAAGATTTGATTTTCACATATATATATATAGCATATATTTGCACGTAAACTTGAAATAAGTATGTATTAATATAACATAAATATTACAACTTTTTGCTCAGTTGGAGACTATAGGTACTGACAATGATACAATTTTTTCTTCACACACTGTCTGCGTATTAAGTTAAAAAAAAGTTAATTTTTTTATACAACGCTAACGTACTTAATTTTTTTCCAACCCAAAACTAAATTATACGATATAGTGTTAATACTTCATACAGTATTTCCATATAAGTAAGATTCGAATGATATACATTTTTCACTTTAAACAATTTACGATACATATTTTTTGACATAAAAACGAAATAGACTGAAATAGTGAATAAAATTAAAAACAATATAAATTCACTTAACTTAATTCTTAAAATTAAAAATTAACTCGTTAATTTCACGTAAATTAAGAAAGAAATTTAGTAAGTTAACAGTTAAGTTAATGAAAAGCAAAAGTAACTAGTAAAATATTAAAAATACATAGGCACAAATTTTTCTTATAAGCATTTAAAGTTCAAATTTTGACAACATTTATCAAATTTATAATTCGTTAATTATTTTGTAGTTAAAAATGTATAAAATGTTTAACTTTTATGGCTAAGGATTGACAATTTAAAACAAGGCTCCGCGTAAATAGGTTATATATAAATTACTTTATTCACAATAATAGCATCAAATATACTTAGTAATATCATAGGCTGACTGACCATTTTCGCTCGGAATCGTTTTTCTTATACAATGATATTATATCATTGAATTCAAATTTAACACCATCCATTACAGTGACGCAATTGTAACCTACTGTACAGCAGAGCGACATCCACTTATCCACCTTTTTTCAAACAAATTTAATAAATATCAAGATTAATACTAAACAGCGCATAAATAATTTATAGCTACAAACTAACTCAGCATATTGAATCCATTAAAAAACAAAAAAAAATTATTTACTCGAAAATATAATCAGGATCTGTAATAAATAATTGAAAAATTAAAATTAGTTTCTACTTTTTTAAGAATAAAATTCCTATAATTTATTATGTTATATATAACGGCGTTCTGGATAGGCATTTTAGGTACACCACCGTCGTGAGTATTCGTTTTACTGATGATATCTTAAAATAATTTATTGTTGTATTTTTTCGATCATTATATATGATATAAACATAGTGTTGTTCATTGAATTTATTGGAATACCTATTTTGTAAAATGTTCTTTTTTATAGTTTTTTGTAAATGGTACATTTAAAAAATATTTTAATTACGAATCGTCCACGTATTATATGTGTATTGTGTATGCAGTTTTATAATTTTTGACAAATAAAATATATATAATATACAATATAGTTATATAATTACAGGTACCTACAGTAGGATAATTGATTAAATTTTCTAAATTTAAAAGGGATGATTAAAATTATTTTGGAAAAATGTTTTATTAAAGTTAATAATATTATAAGGATGCATTTTTATACATTATTTTCTCAAAATTGAGCCTCAAAATCAATATTGCGATATTCTTGAATAAACATTATTAAAACTCTTGAGTTATTTTCTTGCGTATGCACATAACATAGGACAAATATTTTTAGAGCATAAATGTTGAAAGTCATATCTGACTTTTCAGTAGTTGTTGTGAAAAATAATTTGTATTTTAATACAATTTGGAACAAAGTTTGAAAATTTAATTATATTTAAACATAAAAAATGTAATTTTCTATAAATACTATTGAAATATATGCCCATTGTATATTATATTTAAATAAATATATTTATAAAACAATTTTAATTTATAGCCTTGGAAATTGTTGCTATAAATGTATTGTTACGGACGTCTCCACAACCGAGATTGTTCGTTAATTATTAATATATACGTGATTTTGAGTTATCACTTATCACTATACTTTATTAAAATAATCAATTACAAGACTTTAATTAAATAGAATAGTTATTAGACTTAAAAAATAACAGAGGTTCTGCACGATTCTCTGACAGTACTACACTACTTTACTATACAGACAGTGAGACACGGTAGGGGCTCACTCGGGCTTAAAACTGTCCACACAGCGAATTTCTTTAGACCGTGCGACCATGTCATTCTGTATGTTACTGCGTGCCCAAAATCAAAATAATTGAATTCAAATTTAATACATTCCATTACAGTGAGTAATAGTAACAATATATTATCAGGACCCTTGTATTACGTTTTTGGCCTACCAAATAAATAACATTTTATTAATATTTATAAAAAAAAAAAAATAAAAAATTGAAATTTGAAAATGTCCATAAAAAGCTCAAAACAAGTTAAAATGTTATGGTGTATAGAAAATGAAAATATAAACATTCAGTGAAATTTTCATGTATTAACAGTTATTCGTTATTGAATTACAACAAAATAACGAAATCGCTACATGAGAAATCAAGTAAATATCCAATGTTGTAAAAATATGAATTTCAAACACTCATAAAAATTTAATTTCATATGTTACGATAAACTATATTACTATATATCAAGGCTAGGCATTAACGAGTTAAAAAGTTAAAGTTAAGTTAAAAAGTTAATTTTATTTTAACTTTTTAAAATAATTAGTTACTTTTTTCTTTTCATTAATTTAAATGTTAACTTACTAAATTTAAATTTTAATTACGTGAAACTAACGAATTAATTTTTCATTTTAAGAAGTAGGTAAGTTAAGTTAATTTATTTTGTTTTTAATTTAATTATATATCACTATTTCAGACTATTTTGTTTTCATGTCAAAACATATTTACCATGAATTGTTTAAAGTTAAAAATGTATATCATTTGAATTTACCTTATATGGAAATACTGTATACAGTTAAACACTATGTTTATAATTTAGTTTTGGGTTGGAAAAAAATGAAGTACTCTAGCGTTGTGTAAACAAATTAACTTTTTTTTAACTCAATAAAAAGGTAACAAAAAGTGTGAATTAACTTTTATAGTTATGAGTAACATATGAGTAATCTTATATTACATTTTAAAATCTTAGATTTAAAAAGATAAATTTTTGTGAATTCTCAACTCAAAATAATTTGCTAATTATCGTGATTTTTCCGTATTTTGTCAAAATTTGAACTTTAAATGCTTAAAAAAAAAACTTTGACGAAGGATTTTTAATTTTTTTCATCTGCCTATGAAACAATAACCTAGAGCCTTCTATTAAATTTTCAAGCTTTTTTACTCAACAGATAAAAGTTTATTGATATTTATAGAAAAAAAAACTAAAAAAATTGAACACTGACAATGTCCGTTAACAGCTCTAAAAAAATCAATATTTTTCAAAATTTTATTTAGGTCTATCGTATATAGGTGTATCGTACCTATATAATATTGTTTGGTGGTGCGTGATGCATGAGCGATGAGAAAAATAATAATTATAAAACAACGCTAGTAGCATTATAGAAAATTTATAGTATATCCATAGATTTACATAATATTGATAAGAACATATTGTCTGTGTGTGTGTTTAAATGTGTGGTTATCGATAACCCTTTTACTTCCGGTGGCGGTGGTTATAATATTCCCAAATGTATAGAAAAATATTGTAGTATTTTGTGAACGACGCTTCTCTACAAACATAACTCATAAGCATAAAATTTGGCACGCAATACAACGGTCACCTCTACACTTCTCCACCACACCCCACAACTGAACGTCACCACAATAGAACCGCGACCTCCGCTCCTCCACCCCACGACGATAAACCCTCCACCGTATAGCACCAAGCCAACGGCAACCGGCACGGAGCGTCGGAGCCGTCAGCGCGTACGGAAATCACAAACTGGCTTTTTATAAGGGCACTTGAAATAGGCAATGTCTAGGGGCCTTTGTCTTTAATCAGTAATTTTGATGCCACTGCGCATGGAATTTGTGCCCAAAAATGAAAAGCGTGATATTAAACTGGTCATTCCTCATAAATTGTAAATTGACAATATTTATTTATATTTAACCATTAGAATTAAGTTTAACATGTAAAATAATTTATATCCCAATAGCCAATATGTAGCCGCGGGTTTCTTATTAATAAAAAAAAAAAAATAATATATGTCATTAAAATGATATAAAATTACGCACAAAATGCGGTCCAAACGCTGAGCGTGGTACGTATTTTCCGGAACCGCCGAGTTGCAGGTAAACTGGCGACGGACATTTATTTTCTTCCGTCTTTTATTCGACCTGTCCGTATTGTTCGTGATGTAACAGCATATTATATTATAAATGTGGGCCTGTGGGATTTAGTTTTGGACGAAAAACCGACACACACGTTCACGGTGATGAGGAATTAAAATAATAATAATAATTATGATATTAATATATTGGAATGTATTTTTCATAGACACGTTATCGGTGTGTATAATATGTGCGTGTGGGTAACGAACGGTCGAAATGTTTTGCAACAATAAATTATTAAGTATATTATTAAAAAAGACTATAATATAGTATACCGTGCAGTTAAAATTCGTGTTTTTCCCCAGTCGCCGCTTACCGCCGTGCGTCAATGGCGACATGGCGCCTGTCTGGCCCGGGTAAAAACAATGAAACGTCGAAATAAACCTAACGAAATACTATACCTAATACCTATATGTCTAAGTACTTTACCTAACACCTGAGTTGACAAACACTATTAACACGTTTCCACCATTAACCGTTTCTATCAAAGCCATATCTTATATCGGTAATATACAGTAATAGGTTTATTTTAAATTATTATAATTCTGTATATCGTATACAAATAGGCGCATTTAAATTCAACCGATGTCTACCTTTTTAACCCATTGTCGTGTAAAATCCACCGATAGATTCTTTTATTTTACCTGTAATAAAATCTACATTATTATATGTAGGTATTTATTATAATAGCTGGTATAATTAAAGTACACTATTTTTGTTTCTATAATTTATTTACTTGGCGGTAAATTATTTTGAGTAGAAATGTGTCCATTATAATATTTTTAATTATAATAAATTTCTAATGCCTTTTTTATGAAAACCTAATAATAATATTCAATTGAGTATAATATTCGTAATTTCCACATTTTAAACTTTATTAATTGATTTCGAAATGGTCAATGATCGTGGCTATAGATAATATGTGGCCAATGTGGACATAGATAATAAATCAATTATATTATTCTTTCGATTGTCAAAAAGAACAATGTCAAATCTAATTTGGTCATAATTTTATCAAAATGTAACATTGGGTCTTCTTTTACTAAGCCATAGAATAATATTATAATACAGTACATTCACATCGTATCTTGACCAGTTAATCCGTAAATAAAATAAAATAAAAACTGTTTTCCGTTTTCCACGCTTACAGCCCGTCACTGCGCACACAAACTGATAATAATATAGAATATCGATAACAGTTTCGGGGTCAGGTGAACCGCATACAATTATTTGGAATAGTATCTCTCTTGGTGTGATACGATGAAAATGTAGCATTGAAAAAAAGATATCATCGAAGCAGTCTGCGGCTATGAAATTGTAGAAATGAATGTCTGCAACATTCCGGATAAGTTTGATAACAACTACAAAAACCAAATGTCAAGAAAAAAAAATAGTAGAGAGATGTTATTTCGTTTTTAGAAAATGGTTTTAAATACATAATTAATTGTGATCAACAAAAAATTTGTAACTGCATACAAAATACAACAAATAAAATACATAATAGTTTATCAATAATACCATAAGTATAATATTGTAACCGAGTTTTACTATGATAATTAAAACAACATATAAATAATACGTCATTGGTCATTATAAAATATAAAAATAATAATCGCATGCACGACAATGATGACGCGGAATGAATGGCAGCCAAGATTATTGTATGTCCATAATGTTATCAGTTCCACCTCGAAGAGTATTGAATTACCAGAGACATCGATTTCGATTTGCATAATGAACGTCTGTTTACTTAAAGTCTCGGAAATTGCATTGCCATAAGACACTTTGTAGCAGTAATAAACCATATTTAAAATTAAAGAATAAAGAGTATTTTCGATGATTTTCGTAGAATGATGTAAATAGTGTGTCTACACTCAACACACAATGTTTTTAACTTTAGCCACATATTATTATAATATTATAGTCTACTGGCTTAATATTATATTATCTACAATATATTATGCCTATACTCTACGTTTCTGTAAACGAATAATATTTCAACATAAGAGAGCGGTGCACTTGAAATAGTTTCGAGTACCTACCTATATTGTGACTCGAATAATGCATTATACTCTTCGAACTATAGACTGCCGAACTGGGGAAAAATATGTCATATAATTGTTATTTCGTGAAAAGAAGGTCGTCGTTCGCTGTACGTGTACAAGATAATATAATATATTTTAGGCTTTACACTCGCATAGTATGTATTGTTATAATTTCACAATATACTTTCATTCCCTATACAATAATATCGCTTTATTGTCATCTCGTACTGGCGTCATTCGGTCGGTCCAATTCTATATAGGTACCTAACGACGCGTTTTTTTCGTTAGAAAAATGCTCTCCCCGAACAGTATATTATCGTGATAGATATTCGATAAACCATTGTCTTGCACTCGGTGGCACAGCGATCTCATTTTGTACCTACGTGACAATGTGGCGTCGGAGGGCAGTTTTTTTCATTATTTGTAGAAATGAGACATACATAATACAAAATAAATACTCGACTCGACACGGTTCCATCCGTTTTGCCGCCGAATATATTGTGTGCATTATTTTCTGTTTCAGGCTTTCATGTCGATTCAATATACATCTATTATTATACCTACACTATATACTTTACTTGAACGTATTTATAATATTATTACGGTATGTGTGGTCTCCAGGTTTTGGACGATACGCGTTTTGCAAACGCTTACAGACTTCTTTAATATTTTATTATGATATATCATAATATCAATGTTTAGCCATTCCGCGTGGCGTTGCTCGGTGGACTCGCTTATGGTTATGTGAACAGTGCCTATAGGTATTATCAGGCAAATCTATGATTAATTTTGGTTGGAAAGTAGAAATTAAGACGTTTTATATAGTGCTACAAATCGAGTGGACGCTAAGCTTTAAAAGCACACAGGAACATTTTTTAATGATTATCATTTGACATTTATTATCATACTAAGCTATAAATATTTACAGAATTATTATAACCGTGCAAAACTATTTAAAAAAAAAATAACGTGGTTTAATTATTTATGTATCTATCTATCTATACTTTCCAACGTATTTCAATACTAATCTGCTATGTTTTTTACTAGGACTATAAAACATATTATATGCAATTGCATAACTCCCAAAGTCCCCTTCCTTTGATTATATATCATATTATTCTGGTATGACGTGTAATTATGCGTATCACAAATATACTCGGCTACTCGTGTCGTAAAATATTATAATTTGTAATGTTGACGATTAAGTCATTGGCTAGCGAAGTGACCAGATTTGGGACCAATGGGTGCAAAACAATGACACTCAGCCACTCCCCACTCCCCCTCAAAAACTTTACCAAATTATGTCTGATATAATAATATTATTGTTAGACACGACAATAATTGTCGACGTAATAATCGTGACCTTTTCAAATATTATGAAATTGTGATGGCAACGGTGGTAGTGATTATATCTAACCATAGGCGTACAATAGGGGGGGGGCTGAGGGTGACATAGCCTCCCCACCGTACATTTTTTTAGGTACATTTAGAAGCTAGAATATATTTCGTGTACCCGAAACATTATAAGTTATAGCCTCGCCCTCCTTCCCGCCGTTAAAAATGAATCACTATAATTTAGTCATAGGTTATTATATTGTACGCCGGAAAGAAAAGCTAATTTACTAATTCCCCAATATTTACAATTTAATATTAAACTTTTGGTGCACGCTTGACGAAAATTCTTATCATATTATGTCACACATATCGTCTATACCTCTTATCTACCTAGTTATTCACGCTCACGAATCGCCAGGAGTGACGGTTAAACTTAATCCTAATCAAAGTTGTTAATTTATTATTAGGTCAACTGTCAGCAAAAAATAAATAAATAAAATTAAAGACATATGAAGCCTTTTTGAATAATTATGTGTTTGCATATACCTATTATATGCAATATACGCATGTCAATTATTATTATTATTTTGTGTATCTAACCGATACAACATACATTTACCTACCTTGATTTATTATTACTATATGTATAATTATAATGATATTGACCGGTAACCGTCCAGAGGAGCCGTTGGGATCATATTATATTATTATCATTTAAATGTGCTGATAATATTTTAGGAATTAAAAATATAGTATATGAAATAACGTAAAAATATAACAAACAACGAACATAATGCATAAATAAGTTTATACCTTATATGCTATTATACTCACATACTAATTAGGTATCGCAGACAGCAAAAATATACCTAAGGTAATCCTATTTTTTTTGCGTTAAATGAGACTATGCAATATTATAGTATGGGCTTTACACAGGATAAAGTTGTTCCTCGTAATAACACTAATATATAGAGTGTGGCCAAATAGTTACAGGTCGGTATTGGGTATTGGATGATGCAGGTATACAATATTATAATACCAAGGATCTACCAACCATATTAAAACAATAGGTACCTAGACGATTATTAATATTTATAATATTATGCATGTTGCACCTATCTATTTAATTATTATTGTAATATTATTACGCATAGGTACTATATTAGTATTTTATGAAAGGAGTAGGCTAATCGGAGTACTCTAACCATAGTTATTCTGTTTTTGGTAGTGCCCAATTAGGTCTTGTATACTACAAAATAACATTTTTTATTTCCTAAACCTACAATAGGTATACATCGTATTTTTACTGAATAGTCATACATTGTATACATGTGTGTATAGGCTCATTTCATAGATTATTTTTTTTCATTCGGATTTTTATGAATTCGGACAACATAGATCCTGAATTATTGTCAATTAATGAGGTTCTATCTACTGTACCTACTCGTAATAAAAATAAATAAACTCAAATATATTTGTTAATATTAGATCGGTACACAATGCTATTTAGCGATGACTATTTCATGAAAAGTTAGCCCCTATAGATATGGGTAAAAAATTACCATTCATTTAAAAAAAAATTACCACGTGTATATTTTAACTTCATCACCGCGTGTTTGTCATCGTACGGATCCCGACTTTATAATATTGCATGTCTAAGATGTTGGTCCTCGTCGTATATCACTACAAAGAACGCATTATCATATATTTTAATTGCGTGTTCAGACTTTGGTTAAAGCCAAAGAAATACATCTTGAATAAATAAAAAATAGGTTTGGTACCCATAGTAAGTTTTTTAGAGTTACAAATTCCGAATTTTGTGTTACTGAAGATCATTATATAAAATTATACTGCATATTATATTGAGTAAGTACTTACTACGTATAGTAATATTTGATAAATTCGAAAAAAATTGTATTAATGGTGCTAGTCTGACGGGCCTCGGAAAAGTTATGAATTCATACCTATACCTAAATATGATGACCTCTTAGGGTCTAATACAATCGTATAATTAACAGTTATAATTTATTTTTTATTTTTAGGATATTTTAATCCACGCTCTAATAAGAACATGCAGTTACTATATTATAGTGTGCCTTATATAACAACTGAAACTACGTGAGACCCAAAATATAATATAATATTGTTCATTACGGAATACATTCCAATTATACTTTATTATATTATGTTGTCTCCGTATACTCAGTCTAACAAACGCGTACAGCATCGGAAATTTGCATTTAAGAGCATATATGGGTACATTTTGCGTCATTAGTTTTAATGCTAGTTATACTGAAAATATTTTACCAATATTATTATGTGCTCTACAGACAATATTTTTTTCGTTACGTATTTCAATATTTTAAAGCGAGCTAGGTTTGAGAATTATTTTTAATTTATTTAAATGAAGCACAAGAATTTAAAAACCTCTATACGAAAATACCTCTTTCCTCCTATTTATACATTCAAGATTGATAACAGGTCAATTTACTGTAATATTAAAACTAAAGACACACAATTGATTCCACTATAATAACCTACGCATAGGTATAAATATTTCTATAATACAAATAGGTACTTTTTATATTATTATATAGTGGTAGGTATCAGGTATGTTCTTATCTGGTATATGATATATGGTATATTAATACGAAAATACGAAAAATCAAGTGAAACGAAAATACAAGCCGACTCATAAACTTTTACACTTTATTTGTACAATACAAATTACAATGTATAGTGAACTATACCCACAACAGACTGTATTTTGATATTATACGCAGTCACCTGTCTATTGGTTTATTGGTTTCATGGAAACATTTATTTCATGCAAATAATCTAAGTATTGATTATAATATTATATTCCGAAACCGGGTCATTACCTACACACATAAGTTATTATTTTTAAAATTAATAGATATTTTAAATAACGATAAATGCAAAACTTGTAGGTATAACGTTTTAGTTCTAAATAACGATAAGCACTCAGCTTGGATAACGTTTTAATTCTGTATAACGGTAAACGCAAAACTTGGTTAGGTAACGTTTTAATTCTGAATAATAATAAACACAAAAGTTGAATAGCGTTTTAATTGTAAATAACATAAAACGGATTTTTTTTTTTAAATGTAAGCCCTGATTTGTTCACAAAATATTTATTGGTCACACGGTCAAAATATTTTTCTGCTATGTACCTATATTATCTATACATGGTAGTATGGTACTGGCAATAACTGCAACATATTTGGAACAACATGAACGAAAAAACGTAATTTGATAATAATGTCGCTTACTGTGTTTTATGATTAGGCAGCCAAATTGACAAAGCAAGGTTTTACTAGTTAAAACTAGCATTTACCAATCGTACTCGGTAGGTATACGATATATACAAGTAATTTTAATCTGGGTTAATAGGTACCTACACATG
The DNA here is from genome assembly GCF_019925205.1 of Metopolophium dirhodum. Lineage (NCBI taxonomy): Eukaryota > Metazoa > Arthropoda > Insecta > Hemiptera > Aphididae > Metopolophium > Metopolophium dirhodum. Next base: position 27,589,534 of record NC_083560.1, read on the forward strand.
ATATAACTGAAAGAATGAGTATTTTTCATTTTCGTTTTATAGTTGGTTACGATTATAATAATCTGAAAAAATATTTGAAATGTATATAATTATTATGTATAGATATACTTACATAAAAGTTGATAAAACAATTATTATGAAATCATATTCAACAGAGATGTGAGTCTAATTACTATATAATATATAACTGATTAACTAAATTCTTTGCAATACAGATATCACTTAGAAAATAATTATGTACATATTATAATATATAATATAATTTTTACATTTATACTATAGGTACCTATTTTTTGTAAATAATAGGTACATATATAATCATGTATTTGAATCAGCTCATTGGTATAGTTCATACGGTGTTGTAGATGATTCTTCAACTTATATTTTGAAATATAACTTGTATAACGTTGACATTTAAAATGAAAATGTATCTTTTACTTTCCTTGAACTTCTTTAGCCATTAACCATATTTTGAATCCGAATCTGAATTTTGACATTATTTCATTCATTTTTTATTACTGGAATAAAAAATGACTCTTATTGTTATGACAAACGTATAATATAGTGTGTTTAATTCGTTTTAAATGTAACGAATGCGTATATTATTATGGCACGCAAAATACCGGTTTAATAATTAATATAAAAGAATATATTACGTAATTAAATATACATATTTTTATAATCTTATAAGAAATCCTAATGGGTTTTCGTGTAGCGTATTTATATTTTATTACAATCCATTTATTATTACAAACTGAAGTCGTTAAATTGTTATTATTATTAATATTTCCTTTTTAATTTGTTTGACAATACCACGATCATCATATTAGCATTACCCATGAGGAACCACGAGGAAGTGACTAACACACACACACCCACGCCACGTACATAATATTATATTCTAATAAATAAATATTAATGATAAAATTAATTGGCATAGAATCTACAACTAGTATCTAACACTGTAAATACTTAATTGCATCGAATTCCATTATTTATCGTCATTGGAGTTCTAAAAATAAAATAGGTCAATCTCTTATATCATAACTAATAAGATATATTATATAAGAAAAGATAATAATTATCCAACAATATTGTAATAATATGCACTCATGTCACTTATTGACGTATGTTAAGCGTTAATGCTGACGTGGACCCCCGACATGAGTATTTCGGAATCTCAGGGGCCGCGAACCTCATATAAAGGGCAGCTGTATTATATAATAGTTTTTTTAATGTAGGTAAATTGTGATATTTCATTTATGTTTCAAAAAATAACAATGTTTATAAACACACATTTGAGATCAACAGATAAATAATGATTAGTATTTTTCGGTAAATCTACGTACTACTTATATTGTATAATGATATCCAAGTATACCTACTTGTATTTATTAAACTTATTTAAAATCAATTTTTGTGATTATAGATAATAATTTATATAATAATATTTTTATTTAATTTATATTACAAGTTCTTCATTCATTGTCTGTTTCGCTTATGGACGCCAAATTTTTTTTTACACAACCGTCGAACAATGTTAGGTATAAGTACCTATTATAGGTACGTTCTTTCATAATAATACACCGTATAGTATCATCGTTCCTAGGCGGAGGATTTCAATACAACTGTAGGCCACGTATTCCTCCCAGGGTTGTGATGGCTTTTTTTTTTTTTTTCCGTATTATCGAGAACCGAGGAGAAAACCGATATAGGGTTGTTATGTTTAGAACATGAATTAAAAACATTTGTTTAAAAAATATTTTTTCATTGATTTAAACAAATAAAACATAATATATTTAAAACAGTATAAAATCCATGTGATTAATGTGTTTTTTTTCGGTTTATTATTAATAATAAACAATAATAAATATCCTTCAGAAAAAAAGGTTAAAGTATTAAATAATTATATCTATTAATCCCGGCCACTGGGCGGCATTTTTCTTCGGGCAAGTCACGGTGTCCGGAGAACAAGTGCCGCCATCCCCCTCCCGGGCATGGCAGATACCTACGGGTGCCCAAATTGAAAATCTGCCAAAACCCAACACACACGTGTTTCCCCCTACTACTACCAACAATACAATACACCTAACCAAAAATCATACACCAAAAACCATACAGCTAATGGCCATAGTTGCCGGGCTTACGATCAATAAAAAAAAAAAAAAAAAAAAAAAATTATATCTATTAAATACCATCCATCATTTCAGTTTTTTTTTAAATTTTATTGTAAAATTACCAAATCTAAAATATGTTTACTTAATAATTGATATTATGATGTCCACATAAAACATCTATTCAGTAATATTTAAAATACATTTCAAATACTTTTAAGATTTACAATAAGTGATAAGTAAACAGTGAAACATATATCAGCACACGACATATTGGCATATATATAATTAAGTAAATAACATATTAAATTAAAATTAAGTTATTTAAACAATTTGTTTGGTTAAAATCAAGGCTGGGCATTAACGAGTTAAAAAGCTAAAGTTAAGTTAAAAACTTAATTTTATTTTAACTTTTTAACTTAACTAGTTACTTTTGGCTTTTCATTAACTTAACTGTAAACTTACTAAATATCTTTCTTAATTTACGTCAGATTAACAGGTTAATTTTTCATTTTAAGAAGTAAGTTAAGTTAATTTATTTTGTTTTTAATTTTAGAATATTTCACTATTTTGATCTATTTAGTTTTCATGTCAAAAAATATGTATCGGATATTGTTTGAAGTTAAAAATGTATATCATTCGAATCTAACTTATATGGAAATACTGTATGAAGTATAAACACTATATCCTATAATTTAGTTTTTGGTTGGGAAGAAATTAAGTACGCTAGTAACTTAATAAAAAGTTAACAAAAAGTGTGTATTAACTTTTAACCTAACTGAGTTAACCTAAAGTTAAGTTAACTTTTAACTTTTTGTTATTTGTGCATATTAACTTAACTTACTGAGTTAAAAAACAAGTTTAAAACCAAAAATACAGTTTTTGGTCTATGATTCTTCTGATTTACTCTGATTCCTCTACGTCTGCAGTTTCGTGAATTTACGATTACCTATATAATTACACGATGGTTCCTATAAATACTAACCATATATTCAACCGTCGTACTTAATATATTGAAGCCACGTAAAACCCCGCGTCCGACTATCATCGCGATATAATATATTATTATTCAATGTTTGCATGTATCGGCTGAAAAATATAGTATATATAAGTTATAGGTATATAATATGTTACATAAGCTAGTGAAAACGATTCCATGGTCAAGTGCAACTCCGCAGTGAAAACGAATGTATAGTAACCTATTCATAGGTAGAATGAACTGTGCAAGGACGACACGATATAACAATATATTATTATTATTTATATACTGGACTTACGTCTTACACGAAGTATAAATGTATAATACGACCAACAGTGTGTGAAGAAAAAATTGTATCATCGTCGGTACTTATAGTCTCCAACTGAGAAAAAAGTTGTAATATGTATGTTATATAAATACATCCTCATTTCAAGTTTACTTAAAACGTAAAAGAATGCTTTTATAAATAACGTAAATGTAACATTACAAGAACTACAAAGGTCAAACTAGCTAACAACGTTATCTATACTATAAAAGCAAGTCCCAATTTTTTGTAACGCATACAAATCGACACCTTGTACATATGAATTGTTCCGAGAAGTAAAATTCAACAATCTAAATATATCTATACTTCTATATTCATATATATTTACGTGCTAAATATACGCTATATATATATACGTTTGAAAATGGAATATGTGTGTCGAATATACTCTGAAACTAGTCATCCGAATTTCTTGATTTTTTTTTAATGAAAGAGTGCATCGCGGACCAGGTTATGTGCTTAATTTATAAAATAAACAAATCGTATGCACTACTGCAAGAGCAACAGTCCCACTATTTGCAAACAACTATCGACAGGTGTGGAGCACGCGAGACATAGCTAGTATTTATATAAAATTTATAACAAAATAATGAACATCAATTTGATGTTAAAATAAAATTATGTTTCATCAAACGTCAAAGAAAAGTAATGTGATTTATCTGACACCTAACAGACATGAAACATTAATACAATTCATTGTTAATGTTCCAATCAAATTTTAAAATATTTAAATATAACATAAGTATTATATTATGTGTATAGTTTATTTAACATAAGAATGATAAATCGGATGTACGATGAACCTTATACAGATGTTGATGCACATACGCACGTCTCACTTGCGTGTCTACACATTGAAGGTAATGACTATTTGGCGTTGGGAGAATTTACATTATTAGAGGTGCCGCATTAGACTGATATAGGTAACATATTATAAATACTATTGTTATTTGTTTATATATTTTGCATTATAATGGTAAAATATTGTTTTCATGTGTAATATTATAAAATTTATTCAAAATACCTAATCTTGAAAAATAGTATTTGGTTTTGTATTCGAATACTTTATGATAATTGTATTCCTATAAGGATTATATACAGATTACTGATTAAACTCACCGCACACTAATTTACACACAACACGCTGACAAGTGCTTAGTCACCTTGTTAAATTCCCTATGTCCTTAATACTATATTCTTATAACAAGATCTAAATGCAATCCCTATCCCTTTATAATTTTAAATGCAGCTCATGTTTATTATTATTATTGTTCATAAATTGAAACTATTATTATCAACTATAGTAGTATAAACTTTTAATAATGTTTGCCTTCTAATACATTGTCATAACTTGACATCGAGAAATCACAAAAATGCTGGGTTTTCCGCGTTTTAATTATAATACAATATTGTCATATTTATAAAATGTATTTAACACCCAATTTAATAATCAGTGGTGAATTGAAATAAAGTGAAAAATACGTTAGCCGTCCGCGCTAAACGATAAATAAAATTATCACCCCCCCACTATATTATAGGCTGGACCGAGCACAAACGGCTAACATTTTTTTCGTGATATTTTAATTCACCACTTATTATAGGTAAAATAGGGTAGAATAAACGAGGTTCAATGTAAAATGATATATTTTAATGAATAGACAAAGCATAATAATAATTAATTACTAGTACCTACACCCAGAGGTAACGATGCGTACCATTTGTATTTTGTATTTTTCTTTTTTAATTATGTACCTATCGATTATACATATTTTATATTAGGAACATGACATATAATATACTACGATGTACACCATTGATGATACCTATAGATGGTTTTATTATTTCAGACATTAGTTTCTACCGTCCCCCCGTCCAAGTAAAATAAGGGGTAAATAGAAGGGGTAGGCAAAAATAATATAAAAATAGTAGGGGAGCCCCGTCCCCCTGCACACCCCCCCAATTCGAGCACTGTGCATACCTATACCTACATAAGGTTTAATGATAATATTAAGAAAAACCATTTAAGCACGAGAGCTCCGTCTTATCCTAAAGTTGTTTATTTTATTAAATTTTATTAAAAATAAGAAACCTCTATTGTATCATGCATAATATATTATAAGCATTACTAGTATTAAAACTGTTCACTAGGTTCAGAGTTTGAATTGTACATAACGTCTGGCAAACGAATAATTTCTTTACTTAATTACTATGATACTATAATATAGCGTCTTGTTTTCTTTTAAAAATACTAATTTTTCAAAAGTGACATTTGATAATTTATTCCTACAAGTTTTATGCTACAGCTTACAGGAAATCACCTGTAACTACTTAATTTTCTTTGTATTCGCATAATAAATATTAATTATGATAGTAAAAATCATAATTGGTTATAATTTGAAATTAATTAACACTACAATTAAATGATCGTATATTCATAAATTTAAATTTTCAGCTCCTTTTACACATATTATACTAAAACAGTCAAACAGTCGTGTTTGGTAGGTGGGCACGTAAAAATAATCGTAAATATTAATTTGTCAAAATATTGCATTTATGTATCGCCAGTGTTGAACTGGTCATAGCCGCTACGCCACGAACGCGTCAGTGGCACCCTGCCGTATTTGTATTGAGGGGCTGCGATAGTACTATGAATATTGGATATTGAATATTATTATCTATTATAATATAATAATAATTATACCATTAAAATGTGCAATACTATTATAGTATTATCATTTCATCAAAAATTACTGATATAAAAAAATCAATTACGCAACTTGAATCGCATTAAAAAATAATATGTTGTATAATATTATATGGTAAACCGGGGTGAATAAAAACACTTTAAAACTTTTAAGTATCACAACAACTTTTTTATTTGGGTTTTAGAAATGATCAATACATCAAAATATTGGTCTCATCGAGCACTTTAAGTATGTATATTCAAATTGTGTTTATGTTTAATAAAAGTTTTATATTTTTTTTAAGTACTTTGTTTCTATTCACCAAAAGATGGTATCAATAATAAACAAATAATAAACAAATAAACCATTATAAGTAATATAACCAATATATTTAAATGATTAATTAATTTTTTTTAAATAATACCTATGATTGATAAAATCTAACTATATTTATAACAGATTACAACAATATAAATGACAATTTTTTAAATATTTACATGATGACAAGAACCGATGATTTTTTTTAATAATTTATTTGGATATTTATCAGTTGTTGTTTTTCAATGTTTAGCCGAGTTACTGTAGAAATAAACGGAGCGTTTAGAGTTAATCGAATTTCGTACTAATGTGTATTCTGCAGTTTAGTGAACGTTTTATTTTTCATATTGATAACACGAATATTCGGTCGAAGAGACGTCGAAGTTATGACTTTCCCGATTTTGTAACTACTTGTTTATTAGGACTTTTTATTATTTTTTAAAATAACATTTTTTATGGATCTTCTGTATAAATGCATCCGGGGCCCATTAAGTAAGTACCAGGCTGACACTGTGTATTGCGATACAAGGTAATCGATACTTCATATTATAATTGTATCGAGAATCAAGATACAAGATACAACTGAACCTGACTAGTGACTGTTATTATGCAATACACATTATTTAATAGACATAGACATATTTTAATAGACCACGGAATACAATATACCGTATCTACAGATACATAAAATACCTACTAACTGAAGTTAACTACAAAACAAAATAGGTAAGTACCTACGTACAGCACGAGCACTTTTATAAATAATATTTACATTTATAATATACGTGATAGTTAATACTATCTCTAAATATATTGTGATTTTGATGTTAATATACAAATATAATTTTTTGCTGATATAGTATAAATACAAAGCATACCTCATTATATTAATTATTAATATCTAATCATTACTAAATACCTATGAATGTATTATACTATTTCTAGTCATTGACCAATGATAAATTAACTTTAAAACAGTTTTAAATGTTTTAAAACATATTATAGTATATAAAGACCGGATTTATATGCATTTTAAATTGTAAAAGATACACGCAAAAATGCAATAAAAAAATTAAAATACGCAAGAAAAAAAATACAAAACATGCGAGATTAAATTTGCAGCATTAATTATTTATTAACTTTATTAAAATTCTTATCAACAAAAGTAAAAAATAAAATAAAAATCAACTTTTTAACCCGTTAAGGCCCGGCCTTGCTTTTAACCAAACAAATTGTTTGAGTAAAATTGTTTAAATAACTTAATTTTAATTTAATATGTTATTTACTTAAGTATATATGCCAATATGCCGTGTACTGATATATGTTTCACTGTTTACTTATTACTTATTGTAAATCTTAAAAGTATTTGAAATGTATTTTAAATATTTCTGAATAGATGTTTTATGTGGACATCATAATATTAACTATTAAGTAAAGATATTATAGATTTGGTAATTTTTCAATAAAATTTTTAAAAAAAACTGAAATGATGGATGGTATTTAATAGATATAATTATTTAATACTTTAACGTTTTTTCTGAAGGATATTTATTATTAATAATAAACCGAAAAAAACACATTAATCACATGGATTTTATACTGATTTAAATATATTATGTTTTATTTGTTTAAATCAATGAAAAAAAAATTTTTAAACAAATGTTCTAAACGTAACAACCCTATCGGTTATCTCCTCAGTTCTCGATGATACGGAAAAAAACCATCACAACCCTGGGAGGAATACGTGGCCTACAGTTGTATTGAAATCCTCCTCCTAGGTACGATGATACTATACGGTGTATTATTATGAAAGTACGTACCTATAAGTAGGTATATACTTATACCTAACATTGGTCGACGGATGTGTAAAAAAATTGGCGTCCGTAAGCGAAACAGAAGAAATGTCGGATTGATTTAGGATAGATGAACAGTATTATATTATAATTAATAATAATGGCCCTATCGTGAATTTGAAAATTATATTATTATATTTTACACAATTGTAAATGCATTTTTAAATGGTGGGCGGACTAAAAAATAATAATTGAAATATTATATTGCGATATTATACTACATAATATTATTAAAATAAAATAGACAATGAATCTTCATTCATTGTAATATAAATTAAATAAAAATAATATTATATTAATTATTATCTATAATCACAAAAATTGATTTTGAATAAATTTAATAAATACAAGTAGGTATACTTGGATATCATTATACAATATAAGTGGTACGTAGATTTACCGAAAAATACTAATCGTTATTTAACTGTTGATCTCAAATGTGTGCTTATAAACATTGTTAATTTTTGAAGTACAAAAGAAATATCACAATTTACCTACATTAAAAAAACTATTATATAATACAGCTATCCTTAATATGTGGTCCGCGGCCCCCTTAGATTCCTCAATACTCATGTTGGGGGTCCGTGTCAGCATTAACCCATAACATACGTCAATAAGTGACATGAGTGCATAATATTATAATATTGTTGGATAATTATTATCTTTTCTTATATAATATCTTACTAGTTATTATATAAGAGCTTGACAAATTTTTTTTTTTGAACTCCAATGACGAGATATAATATAATTCGATGCAATTAAGTATTTACAGTGTTAGATACTAAATGTAGATTCTATGCCAATTAATTTTATCATTAATTTTTATTTATTAGAATATAATATTATGTACGTGGTGTGGGTGTGTGTGTGTTGTGGACATTTTCTAACCACTGTGTGACGGGGAGTTATAAGACCATTCCCTCGGGGGTTTTTACACCTTTAGCCATATGTCACGAGGGCGGCTCCTTCACGCCTTTGGGTGACGCGGAAACATCCCTCCGACGAGTTACGTCAGGGCGCCGGGCTGACGGTCCCCCGCCGGCTACTCTTGTACAAGATAGATCGGTGGGTTTCGTATAACCGCGTCGGCGAGCGCTGGATTCGACCCAGTCAAGTAACTCCCCTTCTACTAAGGCGCTACTCCCACAGTCTTCGCGAGGCCATCCACATAAGTCGCGAACGCGCGGCCGGTGAGCGCGAGCACGCGAGGTACCCGCGCGCATCGGCCGGACGCACGCCACAAAGCTCACTGGGCACTGATTCCGTTCGGGCGTTAGCTAAGTCGGGTTCTCAGTAGGGCTCGTCCCAGTGACCCGCGAAATGAGATTTGAGGATCCGTTATCCAGAGTACTCACAACGACTCTTTTCCCACTAGCATCGACGTCGGGGCAGTTGTTTACGCTGCCGCGACGCGACCTTTTATGAGTGGTACGGTTTTCTTTTGCCGGATGCCGTGTCCGTACCGAATGTTCGGGTTTGGTGCTTGTAGTTGGATGGGTGTCTCCCAGCCAGACTTTCATCCTGCACGTGTTCGTCCACGAGTTGGCCAGGCCCGTGAACTCTCGGTCGGAGTTGGGCTGGGAATATGCCGGCATGTGGCTGGAGGTCCGCGGGCAGGTAAAATTCGAGGTGCCTGCCCACGGTTGCTTTGATCCAGCCCTTCCGTCATTTCCCCACTTAATATCCTCCACCGGTGTGTCGCAACATTTTTCCACGTCGCTTTTCGCTACGCTGATATGTCACTCGGACGGTTGTTTCCCGTACGGATTAGAGAGGTATCCCTCTTCCCTCTGGCCTCCGGTTACTGTGGTGCCGGAAGCCCCGCGTCGGAATCTTACTTTAACGCCGAGTCGCGTCTAACGGGCACGTCCTTCCTCAGAGCGGCTCAGTGTTGCGTGTGCAAACTGTTTCACCGCCTGGAACAAGACCTCGGATCTGGTCATGAACTCGGGCTCACACGGCCAGTCTGCACCGGCCGCTCGCACCGTGAGCTCGAGTTTATTTCTTTCCTGGTCAGCAAGAGGGCATTCAAACAGCAGATGCTCGGCGGTCTGGTTCGGGGACCCGCAACTGCAAGCTGCATCGCCTCTCAGGTTGAACATGTGGAGTTTCGCGTTAAAGTCCCCATGGACCGTCATCAATTGCGACGTGTAATAGTCCGCGACGCACCAGGTGCGCTCCAACCGATGACGGATATTTGGGAACCAAGCGTAAGTCCACCTTCCCTTGTCTATAGCGACCCATCGCTGCTGCCAGAGGTCAATGGTTTCACTCGTATAATTTAACAGGTTGTGGCCAGCCTCTACAGCCGTCATAGCGCCGTTTCTCACTAAGATCCTGTCCTTCTCGGTTTTTGCCATTTCTTTTAGTTTCAGGTCCAGGGGAGGAACTCCCGCTAGTACCTGCAGCGCCACCGTTGACGTCGTATTGTAAGCTCCTGTTATCGCCCGCAGCGGTAGTCTCTGGGCGGAGTTTGCTCTGCCCCGATGATGAGCCAGCGACATGCAGTCCATAGCCCACACCGAGGCCGCGTAACTCATTTTCGGTATGAAGACCGTTTTATAAATCAGGAGCGGTGCTCCAGATTTCAATCCCCAGTTGGTCTTAGCGACTCCGTGCAGGCGACCGAACAGGGCTTTCGTGCTTTTCGCTTTTTCCGCCAAGTGGTCGCTGAACTTTGCGCCTTCGTCAAACGTAACACCGAGGTATTTCGCTGACTTAGTTGGCTTTATTCTGTCGGCTCCGAGAAGGAGGACCAGTGGTTTGGAAAGCGATCCTTTCAGCCACAGTGCTAGATCATCTGCATACGCGACAAGTTCTGTACCTATGGGCAGCACCTCTGACAGTAGTGGATTTACAGCGTATTTCCAGAGGTCAGGGCCATATTCGCTGCCCTGCGGGCATCCCTTGGTAAGGGTTTTCCTTATGACTTGGTCGCCGATTTTCATTTCTGATTGGCGACCGTCGAGGTAACTTTTCGTGAGCTCGACGAGGCCGTCGCTGCAGCCGGCAGCCTCCATGTCCTTTATTAGTTGCGGCCACCAAAGGCAGTCGAACGCGCCCGAGATGTCCAGGAAGATCGCGTGGACGTACTTCTCCGTTCTCGCCTTTGACCAGTCGAGGACGTGTTGGATAGCATCGACCGTTGAGAGGTTCTTCGTGAACCCGAACTGCCTTTTCGACATGCGCGCGTTGGTTTCGCGTCTTATCCTGTCTACTATTACATGTTCGAGTGCTTTGGATAGCACGAGTAGGAGGCTTATAGGACGGTAAGATTTGGCCTCCGCTGGGTCTTTATCGGGTGATTTCTTGATCACCACGAGCCTGGCCGCCTTCCATGTGCTCGGGAATCTTTTCGCCCTAAGGCAGTTGTTAAATATCGCAGATATGTTGTGCCCGAGCACCAGCCAGGCTTGCCTCAGGATTTCGGCCGTTACACCGTCCATGCCCGGAGCCTTCTTAGGTGCCATCCGCCATATGGCCCCTTTCACCTCCTCAACGTCGCAGGGTTCGATGTGCCCAGGGTTTTCAGACCATTTACTGAAGGAGCCGACTCTCACTCCCGTCTCCGTCCTGGCCGCTATCTGCTCAGGACCTTCGTTATCGTAGCTGTCACAGGGAACCAGGGTATCCATCAGCTTTTCCCCGGTTTCCCTTAGAGACGTGGTGAACGTGCCGTTGCTTTTGCGAACGGCTGTTGGAAGGTTCTCAGAGGGTCTAGTACCACCTGTCTTGAGCCACTTGAAGACGGGGCCCCAAGGTTTCTCGTTCCCCGTCTCCGTCACAAAGTCGCGCCAGGCTTTGCGTCTGGCCCTGAAGCAGTTTCTCTTATGGGCCTTTTTCAGCCTCTTGAACTTGGCGCGCGCAGCCCGACGTTCGAATGCGTTGCTGGCATTTCTGAGTTTCACCTTCCAACGGCCGAGGGTGCTCAATTCTCGGCCCAGCGTTCCGTTCCACCATGGAGGAGGTCTATGCTTGGTCTCCTGTCTTTTAGCCATGTGTGCTTCACACGCTTCTCTTAGCACGTCTGAGAGCGCTATCGTACTACTCTCGACGTCCGGGCACTCGAGTTCCCTTATCCTAGCGTCTCTCCTGTCGGCTAAGGTCTTTCTGAACTTTTTACAGTCCGTCCAGCTGCAGCTAAAGCCTTGTGCATTCTCCCTAGGAGGCCCTCGGGCTCTATTCTGTGTAATGATATTAAAGCAGATCAATGCATGGTCGCTTGACGTCAAGTCATGAGTGGCGGACCAGTCCACAACTCTGACGTTGTTAGACGACAGAGTTACGTCCAGATACGCCGACCCGCGGATCCTGAACGTCGGTACGCCCGGTTGATTGTGGACTTTTAAGTTTCTCTGACTTATGAAGTCGACCACGATGTCACCTCGACTGTCCGGCCTGTCGTCATGCCACACCGTGGACCTCGCGTTCACGTCCGCGCCCACTAGCACGTCGCCACTCAGTCCGTCCATGATAGAGTTCAGAGCGTCGACGCACTCGCGGGTGGGGACCGAGAACTGGAAATAAGAAGATATCAGCGTGAGCTGGACATCGTCCCTAGCGATTGTGGCCACGGCATTATGCGAGGTACATAACTGTCTTTGGCCCAGGACGCTTATGGCTTGGTTCACTAGAACGATCGCGGACCTAGGTTCGCTACCGCTAGCTATCACCTTGAAGGGGTGCCTGTCCAGCAGGTAGACCCCCTTTCCATCGGTTACGGGCTCTTGTATTAAACAGATATCAATAGACTTGCTTACCAATAATTGCTCGATCTCGTGCATTACGGCTTTTGACCTCGCCGCATTTATCTGAGCTATTTTAATTAGCGTCTCGTCTTTCCCTTGGGCCGCAAGCCTACTAGTGTCCGTGTTAATTATGCAGTCAACTGACATAGCCGTTCCTTGCGTTTCGCCGTTCTCAGTTCGAGCTAGCCGATCCTCGGGGCTGCCTGTTATATTATTTTGTTCGGGCGCCAAGTGACCTTATGCCAGGGTCGACCCTTTCTTTTTGAAGTCTGACTCGTCCTGGTCTTTTCCGCCCTCTCTTCCACCAGCCTCTCTTCTTACGTGGCAGTGGGTCCGGCACGGTGACATCGACCGGAGTGACGCTAGCTCAGGGATCATCATTTAATATTTTAGGAGGGCTGCAAAGGAATTTTGACAATTTTCGGGGGCCATATTCAAATCAAGTACATATTTTTAACATATTATAATATAATGTAAAAATAACTTATTATAGTGGTTATGGCCGGCATTATACGATTTTGACGGGGGGAGGGGGGAATCAAGTATTTGCCGACTGTAAAAATGTCGATTCGTAATTTTTTAAAACAAACTATGTAAAGTACCTATAAAAATTCCTGGTTTTTCTGTATTATAGTTAAGGTGAGCTAAAATAATTAAAATTTGGTAAGTATAATACTGAAAAAAAAAATTATAAAAAAAATTTAAAAAAAATTTAACTAAAACATTTTGAACAGTTCTATGCATATAGTCTGTTATACAACTAATTGTTACTTGTATATCATACTGTCGCTAGCCGTACAGGTACAGGATTGTCTGGATTATTTAAACTTTAATAATTGTGTATATTATTAAATCAATATATGATAAAGGTTATAGGAACAAAAATCTAAAATAAAACTTCGGCATCTGCATGTTACACTTATGGAAGAACTTAGGTAAGCCACCGCCGTGTAAAAATTGATCAAGTACATAATATATTAATATGGGCTTGCCAGTGGTTGTTTTTTAAGTTATCCGTTATAGGGCTGGTACATTTTTTTCGCCCTCTATTAAAAACTGAAATGACATCACTAACTGTAATAATAACAAAACAGGCCTACCACCCACAGCCCACAGATAGGTGCTTGAGATAGCGATTAGCGATAGCATACCGATGGACAACGGCACTAAAAAAGTTATTATAGGTATTATATATACGTATGACAATCGGCAGTATTTTGATTTCTAAATCAGTAAACTCTTAAAATGTCAAGTGTGTATAGTCGAAGTCAGTGGGAATAATGAAAACCAGGAGTTCTACTTCCCCTTATTTATACAACACTATTGTGGAGTCAATAGTCAATGATTAAATAATAAATATCTACTTATATTTTTAAATTTTTATAACATAGTAAACTATTAATTGTGTCATCCTCTACGCAATTACCAATTTAGAAATCAAAATACTGCTCACTGGGCCGAGCCTATACATAATATGTACTTTATTATCGGTTTTTAATTTTTTTTGCATTGTCTGCGAGCCGGATAAAATTTTGCCAACATTTGGTGACCACTGCACTACCTAATAACACACTCATAAAAATTTAATTTGATTTGCATTTAGACATTTTTTTTTTTTTACAAAGGTAGACAAAGTCCTGTATTACATTTTCAAATATTTAATTTAAATAGAAAAATGTTTATGATATTTGAACTCAATATAAATTGCACATTTTCGTGAATTTGACATATTTTAAATGCTTATAAAAAAAAATTGTGGCGATGGTTTTTTTAAATATTTTTCATCTGTCTTTAAAACAATATATATTAGGAGCCTTCTATCACATTTTAAGCTTTTTTACCCAACAAATAAAATTTTTATTGATATTTATAGAGTAAAAACTAAAAAATTGGAAACTGAAAATGTCCGTTAACAGCTCAAAATGAGTAAAAATATTTTTTAAATGTTATGGTGAATATAAAACGCTAATATAAACATTTAGTTAATATTTCATATATCTGTGGTGTCCACAAAATAGGGAAAATAAGGTAAAGCCAAAAAAGAATTTCTAAAAATATAGATAATAATCATAGGTGTGCTGTGCGCACAGTAGTGGCTGAGTGGGCTGTGGCTGTGGACCACCCTGCAAGCGTCACAAGTTTTTAATTTTTTAAATCATAATACATTAAAAAGTTAAAAGTAACATTGATACTCATTACTCAATGATAATAAATAAGTAATAATTTGGACTTTTGACTCATCGAGAAAGAATTGACATCAAGTATCAATGTCGATGAGGTGAGTGAGACATTTAAAACTTGAATTCCAATTAAAAGCAGAATGAAGTTACGAACTGTTATATTTATATTATATACAAATGTCATAATACAATACTATCATTTAAGTTTGTGAAATTGAATTTATTTCAATTTTAAAACTGTGAAGTATAGTTAATATACTTATTTTTTAATTTTAAAATACAAATGTATTTGTTTTGATTATATGAATAATTACATAAGTTATGCCTTCAATAGTGGGTGATATTGAGTAGGTAAATTAAAGTATGAAAAAAAGTTTGCGCACGCCTATGGTAATAATAATATTAAATTATGTAGCTTTCGAATTTTATAGATAATATACTACTGTCTACTGCAATAATACCGAAACAAATCATTCGTATTCATTTATATTTAATATAATACACTTATATCAATGTTATGGTACAATTTAAAATGTAAGGTAATTAATTAAATATTAATATGTTTGGACGTGACGAATCTAACCGGAAATCGGAATATTCCTGGACGAAATGTGACGATTAATGTTTGCATTATTTAATAGGTTTTGGCAGTTTATTACATTTAGTATTTAATTTTACGGCTATTTTTAAATGTTAGATTATTATCTAGAACATCTCATAGGCTTTTCGTAATATTTTATTTTAAATGGAGTTATGAGTATTATAAGATATGCAAACAATTTACAATTTCAACTCGCAGGGCAATGAGATGCCCTAGATAATAATCATACCTTTAAATTTTATAAGATATTAATTCCCTCTAATTTTTAAACTAACCTAGCTAAACGTTATTTACTGAGAGTAAAATTATAACATTTTACCATAAATGTCTGTGTAACTTCCACTTTTGATGTTAAATTAGAAGTTCACAGTGAAAAAATATTAAATTTGAATCAACAAGCTTAGGGTCATTACAAAAAAAAATATCAACATAACTCAGTTAAATAAAACATCATATTTTTTTTAAAATTATTATCTAGATCACATATCTAATGACTACGTTCTTTCTAATTTCTTAAATGATAATTTACAATTTTGATGGAATTGTATCGTAATTTACAGTGTAAAAGTCTATATTACTTCACATAATCACATGATTATTAAATATTTAAACTACCTATATACATCTCAATTAATAATCTACCAAATATTAGTTTTTTTTATATCAAATAGCAAATTTAAGGTTGTATATTATAATAATATGCTTATCTAATCGATTAAAATATATCTAAATATAAAATTATTTGATCAAGAAAAATAACAGAAATATTATTATTATTATGGTATTGCAATATTTGTATTTGCATTTTAATACTAATACACCTATTTACGTCAAGTCAAAAAAAAAGTTTGCTAATGTAATTTGTTTTAGTTATATATTAATTTAATTATAAATATTTGTTGCAGATATTTGTATGTGTTATTAATTGGATAAATCATGAAAATGATCCAAATTGTATGTTTTTTCATTATTATGCCTTAACTATAAATTTACAATCGTATATAATAATTATAATATTTTTAGGTAAAGATTTTGTCATTGAAGCTTTAAATTTCCATTGTGTAAAGAAACATCTGCACAAAACTATGCCACAAACAATTTTTAATTCAACTAAGCAGACTGGACCTAAAGTATTATTGAATTCAGATTTAAATTATCTTTTCCATATCGTTTTATCTACTTATTTTTTTTTTGCTGTTTCTTCTTGCCATGTGTGATTTATTAGATAAGGGGAAGAAGTATACAAGGTTGAATGATCCAACAACCAAACTATTGTATATAGCAAAGGAAATGGGCGAGAGGTTTAGAGAAGGATGTCGTCTAACCTTAATGAAAGAAAATTTAGTTTTTGTCCTCGGTTATAAATATTTTAATCCAAGATCAATTGAAATGCTTGATTTCTCTTCACAATCACTCCAATGGAAATCAACAGTTGACATGGTAGTCCATCGAACTTGTTGTTCTAACCTAACCTAACCTATAACTAATTTTGTTTTATATATATAATAATAATATTAAATGATAGATTGGCGGTGCACTTGGTATTGATTATTTAAATAGTGCAGAGGTTTTTGACGGGAGTATTCAAAAATGGCAATTAATATCTAATATGTCTACTGAGAGAGGCGACCCCAGTGTTGGAGTACTCAATAATCTTTGATGCTTGGTAACATTTTTTTTTAATTATTAGTTTTTTTTATTTTTAATACCTACATTTCATTTAATTTAATTTTGTAGGTGGGAGGTTAAAACGACCAATTTTTTTTAAATCTGTTGAATGCTATGATCCCAGCCTTGAGACCTGGACACCAGTCACACAAATGTCGTCGAGCCCTGTTATAGGAATCTTAGAAGGTGTAATGTATGCTTTTGGTGGTGTTTGTCAGGAACTCGGAAGTTCAGTGTATCTTAAATATGTTGAGGCCTATTCACCAATTTCTAAAGTTTGGTCTCCTATCGAAGATATGCACTTATCCAGATTCAATTCAAGTAACTATAAAAATTAATTTTTTAAGAAAATCTTTCTAATGAACTTATTGAATTTCAATTGAATTTTCAATATAGGTGTTGTCACATTTAATGGATCTGATGAATTTTTGGATTCTTTAGAAATCTATGACTCTAAATCCAATACCTGGATCCTGGAACCATGGCCGAGAAGTTAAGTGAATAATTATGGGGCAGTAATATTTGATATGCCATCACATTTGAGAACATATTAGCTTATACATGGTCTCCTTATTGCTTGTTGTATATAATATATGAATATAATATATATAATATATATATATATAATTGCGTATGCAACCAACCAATTTAATTTATATACGTTCATTTGTTTTAAAGTTATACCAAAAACCAAAATCGATTTTGCGTAAAACCTCCCGTTTTCTTTAATTTTTATCTTGTTTTTTTCGGTGCTTTTGAATTTTAAATTTTGACTTCCCTAATGCACTAACTAGATTCACTCTCCCATTATAGTACCTATCTATATTATATTGATGTTATAAAATAATATGTTATTAATATATTTTATTAAGATATGTATGTCATTATAATTGCTGTTATTAATTTATTGTTCACGCATTTTTAGGTAGGTACATAAAGCAATTTACTGATAATATAGGTACTTAATTTTCCTAGTTCAATTTACTAATAATTAGCTACTTATAATAGTACTTTTTTGAATTTATTATTATTTCGTAATTATTAGTTATATACTTATGCTACTATCATTTTAGATTCTGAGCGGAGCAATGAATGTATTGATTTTACAATGATGTGTGTTTTAATTTTTCTTAAATTTTTGTGTCTGTCATGACAGTTTAGGGCAGTAAAACGTCTTCGATTTTCTTTAACAGTATATTTTTCGATGGAAAAGTGAATCTAATTGGTACATTCAGTAGGTTAAGTTTTAAAATTCTCAATAGTTTTCAAAAGCTTGATATGGTAGATACGGCACAACTTCTAATTTTTTTACGAGGTTTGAATGCAAATTTTGAAATAACAGAAGAGTTGGGAGCGTTGGAGAGTTTGAGTGGTTCTACAACAGGAGAAGATATGTTCAAAGCTTTATTAAATAACACATTAACAAATTAATACATTTTAAAATATGTTTTGTAAGTGTAAAACGATATTTTGTATATTTTATATTTATTTTTATATGTGTAGTTAATAATTTATTTAAAAATAATTTTTGGAAATGTAAGCCGATTTAATTTTTTTTCATTTGTAGTAATTATTAAGTTAAGTATTAAATAAAGACATTAAAATTATTAAGTACAATAAAAACGTCGTTAAATATGAAATTATATACCTATACCTAAAATTCTGATGAATTAAAAGTAAAAAAAATTTTTATGGCCTGCGGTAAAAAATTTTTTTTTTCTGGCCCGAGGTAAAAATAGTTTGGCCACCACTGATATAAGTTATATTATATTAAATATAAAGGAATACGAATGATTTGTTTCGGTATTATTGCAGTAGACAGTAGTAGGTTAACCTAACCTAACCTAACCTAACCTATTATCTATAACATTTGAAAGATACATTGACGCGGTCCTGTGAGGAGTCGCGAGGATGAGGTGGTGCGAGGTGTATTGACAACGTGAACAAAAAAAAACAAAAAAATAAATAACGAAACAACGAGTGTTGTTTATTTTGTAGCGTAAATATGAAAGAGAACTAAAAAAAAAACAATAGGCAACGGAGAAGAAAACTCTACGCAAACTCAGTAAAAAAAAAGAACAACGGTGATGGGTGGTGCCACGATCTCGGGCAACAGGTTGAACGTGTCGTATCGGTCGTCGGAAAACTAGTGACATTACAATCCGGTTCACCCAACGGCCGGCCGACGGTTGGCAGCGCGGGTGTCGCGCGCCGGCGTCGTCCGTCGTCGATTGGCGGTTTGTTTGAGAAGCGTTGCGCGGCTTTCCGCGTAAAAGGCTATTTGAATTCAAACAGCTATTACGCGGGACCGCGTCAACATAATATAAATTAATATTATTAAAATCATAGGCGTTCGCAAACTTTATTTCATACTTTAATTTACCTACTCAATATATCACCCACTATTGAAGGCATAACTTATGTAATCATTCATATAATCAAAACAAATACATTATTATTTTAAAATTTAAAAAGAAGTATATTAACTGTATTTACACAGTTTTAAAATTGAAATAAATTTGTTTGTTGTTTGCAAATAGTGGGACTGTTGCTCGTGCAGTCGTGCATGAGATTTGTTTATTTTATAAATATATATGAATTATATTTCGGTCTAGGTATGAATAAACCAGTCAGGTAGGCTCACACACTATTGGGTAATTACAAAATTACCTTGAAATTAAGCCTATAACCTGGTCAGCGATGCACTCTTTCATTAAAAAAAAAAGAATCAAGGAAAACGGATGACTAGTTTCAGAGTACATTCGACACAAAGATTCGATTTTCACATATAAATATATAGCATATATTTGCACGTAAGTATATGAATATAGATATATTATTATTATTATATATATATATATAGTATAGATATGTTTAGATTGTTGAATTCTACTTCTCGGAATTAATTATATGTACACGCCGATTGGCAGATCTGTCAGGTATAACGGTAAATAATGTATAACGATACATTGAATGGTGTTGATTTGTATACGTTGCAAAAAATCGGGACTTGCTTTTATAGTATAGATACCTAACGATGTTAGCGAGTTAATTTTCAAGGACATTTGTAGTTAATGTAATGTTAAATTTACGTTATTAATACAATCATTTTTTTTACGTTTTAAGTAAATTTGAAATAAGTATGTATTAATATAACATAAATATTACAACTTTTTGCTCAGTTGGAGACTATAGGTACTGACAATGAAACAATTTTATCTTCACACACTGTCGGTCGTATTAAGTTAAAAAAAAGTTAATTTGTTTATACAACGCTAGCGTACTTAATTTTTTTCCAACCCAAAACTAAATGATAGGATATAGTGTTAATACTTCATACAGTATTTCCATATAAGTAAGATACGAATGATATACATTTTTAACTCTAAACAACTTACGATACATATTTTTTGACATGAAAACGAAATGGACTGAAATAGGGAATAAAATTAAAAACAATATAAATTAACTTAACTTACTTCTGAAAATGAAAAATTAACTCGTTAATTTCACGTAAATTAAAAAAGAAATTTAGTAAGTTAACAGTTAAGTTAATGAAAAGCAAAAGTAACTAGTAAAATATTAAAAATACATAGGCACAAATTTTTTTTATAAGCATTTAAAGTTTAAATTTTGACAACATTTATCAAATTTATAATTCGTTAATTATTTTGTAGTTAAAAATGTATAAAATCTTTAACTTTTATGGCTAAGGATTGACAATTTAAAACAAGGCTCCGCGTAAATAGGTTATATATAAATTACTTTATTCACAATAATAGCATCAAATATACTTAGTAATATCATAGGCTGACTGACCATTTTTGCTCGGAATCGTTTTTCTTATACAATGATATTATATCATTGAATTCAAATTTAACACCATCCATTACAGAGACCCAATTGTAACCTACTGTACAGCAGAGCGACATCCACTTATCCACCTTTTTCCAAACAAATTTAATAAATATCAAGATTAATACTAAACAGTGCATAAATAATTTAAAGCTACAAACTAACTCAGCATATTGAATCCATTAAAAAACAAAAAAAAATTATTTACTCGAAAATATAATCAGTATCTGTAATAAATAATTGAAAAATTAAAATTAGTTTCTACTTTTTTAAGAATAAAATTCCTATAATTTATTATGTTATATTTAACGGCGTTCTGGATAGGCATTTTAGGTACACCACCGTCGTGAGTATTCGTTTTACTGACGATATCTTAAAATAATTTATTGTTGTATTTTTTTGATCATTATATATGATATAAACATAGTGTTGTTCATTGAATTTATTGGAATACCTATTTTGTAAAATGTTCTTTTTTATAGTATTTTGTAAATGGAACATTTAAAAAATATTTTAATTACGAATCGTCCACGTATTATATGTGTATTGTGTATGCAGTTTTATAATTTTTGACAAATAAAATATATACAATTATTAATATAGTTATATAATTACAGATACCTACAGTAGGATAATTGATTAAATTTTCTAAATTTAAAAGGGATGATTAAAATTATTTTGGAAAAATGTTTTATCAAAGTTAATAATATTATAAGGATGCATTTTTATACATTATTTTCTCAAAATTGAGCCTCAAAATCAATATTGCGATATTCTTGAATAAACATTATTAAAACTCTTGAGTTATTTTCTTGCGTATGCACATAACTTAGAACAAATATTTTTAGAGCATAAATGTTGAAAGTCATATCTGACTTTTCAGTAGTTGTTGTGAAAAATAATTTGTATTTTAATACAATTTGGAACAAAGTTTGAAAATTTAATTATATTTAAACATAAAAAATGTAATTTTCTATAAATACTATTGAAATATATGCCAATTGTATATTATATTTAAATAAATATATTTATAAAACAATTTTTATTTTTAATTAATTTATAGCCTTGGAAATTGTTGCTATAAATGTATTGTTACGGACGTCTCCACAACCGAGATTGTTCGTTAATTAATATATACGTGGTTTTGAGTTATCACTTATCACTATACTTTATTAAAATAATCAATTACAAGACTTTAATTAAATAGAATAGTTATTAGACTTAAAAAATAACAGAGGTTCTGCACGATGCTCTGACAGTACTACACTACTTTACTATACAGACAGGGAGACACGGTAGGGGTCTATATACAGTAATAGGTTTATTTTAAATTATTATTAATTCTGTATATCGTATACAAATAGGCGCATTTAAATTCAACCAATTTCTACCTTTTTAACCCTTTGTCGTGTACAATCTAAGGATAGGTTCTTTTATTTTACCTGTAATAAAATCTACATTATTTATGTGTAGGTATTATAATAGCTGGTTTAATTATATAATATGATATAATAATATTATCGTAACATACGACAAATGTCGATGTAATAATCGTGACCTTTTCAAATATAATGATATTGTGATGGCAACGGTGGTAGTGATTATATCTAACCATAGGCGTAAAATGGGAGGAGGCTGAGGGTGACATAGCCTCCCCCCGTACATTTTTTTAGGTACATTTAGAAGCTAGAATAAATTTTGTGTACTCGAAACATTATAAGTTATATCCTCGCCCTCCTTCCCACCGTTAAAAATGAATCACTATAATTTAGTCATAGGTCTTTATACTGTACGCTGGAAAGAAAAGCTAATTTACCAATTCTCCAATATTTACAATTTAATATTAAACTTTTGGTGCAAGCTTGACGAAAAAAATTAATTCTTATCGTATTATGTCACACATATAGTCTATACCTCTTATCTACCTAGTTATTCGCGCGCACGAATCGTCAGCAGTGACGGTTAAACTTAATCCTAATCAAAGTTGTTAATTATTAGGTCAACTGTCAGCAAAAAAAAATAAATTAAATTATCATTCAGTGGGAAGGAAATACTATACGTTTTTGGAGTAAAATTGACTTATTCTAATTGTTAGATATAGGTATATATAGGTAATTAATACTAATTATATTATTGGCAGAACGATGGTAGCGTCTGAAAAGTGATATAAACGACCCATTTGAACGTTTTCCAAGAGACTTTAAAAACATACTTTAACACATATTCTTTGATAATTATTTTTATTTTTTTAAATGATTATAATATTTCTTATGTATAAATTAAAATAAAATATCATAATAATTATGAATTATTATAATTGGATAATTAGATAACAGCGTGCTATTAGTATTTATTGTGTATAATTTAATGATACGTTTTAGGTACATACTAGATAATAATATTTAAAGACATATGTACAAATTTTATTATTATTATTAAATATAATATTATAATTTCTACATTTTGTAACGTCTTATGTATGTTGGGTTCATTTGTTTGCGTATAAATTCAATATACATATTTTATACTGTTTGGAATATTATATGCACCACGCCTCTGCCCAAAATAACATTTTACTATTTGGTTTATTTAATTATAATATTAAATATTTAAATATTATGTATAATACCGGCAGCCCACCAAAGGTCTCCACGATCGATGACAACATCGACGTATATATTATTATATGCAATATGCGCATGTGGATTATTTTGTGTGTCTCACCAATACAACATACATTTACCTACCTTGATTTATTATTACTATATGTATATTATTAATGATATTAACCGGTAACCGTCCAGAGGATCCGTTGGGATCATATTATATTATTATTATTTAAATGTGCTGATAATATTTTAGGAATTAAAAATATAACAAACAATAAACATAATGCACAAACAAGTATATACCTTATACGCTATTATACTCACATACTAATTAGATATCGCAGATAGCAAAAATATTCCTAAGGTAGTCCCGTTTTTTTTTGCGTTAAATGAGACTATCCGATATTATAGTATGGGCTTTACACAGTATATAGTTGTTCCTCGTAATAACACTACTAGATAGAATGTGGCAAAATAATTACAGGTCGGTATTGGGTATTGGATGATGCAGGTATACAATATTATAATACCAAGGATCTACCAACCATATTAAAACAATAGGTACCTACACGATTGACTCATATAAATTATAAGTTTAAGGACTCTTAGGGTCAAAGCAATATCACACATAAAATATTTAATATAGTTTAGACGATTATTAATATTTATAATATTATGCATGTTGCACCTATCTATTTTATTATAATTGTAATATTATTACGCATAGGTACTATATTAGTATTTTATGAAAGGAGTAGGCTAATTGGAGTACTCTAACCATACTTATTTTGTATTTGGTAGTGCCCAATTAGGTCTTGTATACTACAAAATAACATTTTTATTTCCTAAGCCTACAATAGGTATACATCGTATTTTTACTGAATAGTCATACATAGTATAAATGTGTGTATAGGCTCATTTCATAGATTATTTTGTTTCATTCGGATTTTTATGAATTCGGACAACAAAGATCCTCAATTATTGTCAATTAATGAGGTTCTATCTACTGTACCTACTCGTAATATAAATAAATAAACTCAAATATATTTGTTAATATTAGATCGGTACACAATGCTATTTAGCGATGACTACTTCATGACAAGTTATCCCATATAGATATGGGTAGCATTCATTTTAAAAAAAATTACCACGTGTATATTTTAACTTCATCACCACGTGTTTGTCATCGTACGGATCTTGACTTTATAATATTGCATGGCTAAGATGTTGGTCCTCGTCGTCAAGTTTCCTACCCAAACTTCGATGTTTTTTTTTGTTTATTTTAGCGACTGACTTAAATTAATAGTTTTTAAGTTTACATATAATTAATTATAACGTGTAAGTAGGTAGGTATGCCGTACGATTTGTTGTCATATATATTTGCACATAACTACATATTATAATAATAAATCACTATAAGAAACGCGTATATTTTAAGTTCGTGATCAGACTTTGATTAAAGCCATATTAAAACATTTGTTTGTTAGGTGTCCATACTAAGTTTTTTTGAAGTTACAAATTTCGAATTTTGTGTTACCGCAGATCATTATATAAATTTATACTGCATATTATATTGAGTAAGTTCTTATACTACTTATAGTTATTTTTAATAAAATCGAGAAAAAAATTTATTAATGGTAGTAGACTGACGGGCCTCGGGAAAAGTTATGAATTAATACCCATACCTAAATATGTTGATCTCTTAGGATCTAATACAATCGTGTATTAACAGTCGTAATTTTTTTTTTATTTTTAGCATATTTAAATCCACTCTCTAATAATAAAATGTAGTTACTATATTATACTGCGCCTTATATAACAACTGAATCTACGTGAGACCCAAAATATAATATAATATTGTTCATTACGGAATAAATTCCAATTATACTTTATTATATTATGTTGTCTCCGTATACTCAGTCTTACAAACGCGTACAGAATGGCAATTTTGCATTTAGGAGCATATATGGGTACATTTTGCGTCGTTAGTTTTAATGCTAGCTATACTGTAAATAAATTATCAATATTATTATGTGCTCTACAAACGTTATTTTTTTCGTTTTTTCAATATTTTAAAGCGAGCTAGGTATGAGAATTATTTTAAATTTATTTAAATGACGCACTAGAATTTAAAAACCACAAACAGGTCAATTTACTGTAACATTAAAACTAACAAGACAAAATAGATTCCACTATAACAACCTACGCATAGGTATTAAATATTTCTATAATACAAATAGGTACTTTTTATATTATTATATTGTATTAGGTATCAGGTATAGATGGTCTTATCTGGTATATGATATATTAATAACAAAATACGAAAAATCAAGTGAAACGAAAATACAAGCCGACTCATCAACTTTTACACTATTTGTACTATACAAATTACAAAGTATAGTTAACTACAACAGACTGCATTTTGATATATTATACCGTTTGGTATATTATATGCACCGCGCCTCTGCCCAAAATCACATTTTACTATTTGGTTTGTTTAATTATAATATTAAATATTTAAATATTATGTTTAATACCTGCAGCCTACCAATGGTCTCCACGACCGATGACCGGCTTATGCCCCCCACCTGTCGGTTTATGTACTCATTCTCTCTCCTTCCTGCTGCCTACGGAGACGCAACAGGCGTCCAAACTCTTAAAATAATTATTATTCTTTCTTGTCGTGTTTTTCTTGTAAAATATTATGGAGTAGCGGCAGCTTAAGTCTTCTCCGGCGATATCCCGAAAAGAACGTTTATGAAAATGACGGATAGATCAGACATCGACGAATCCATTTTTGAATAATTGAATTATATGTTTAAATATTATATGCAATATTCGCATATGAATTATTATTATTATTTTGTGTGTCTGACCGATACAACATACATTTACCTACCTTGATTTATTATTAGTATCAGGCATGTTCTTATCTGGTATATGATATATAGTATGTTAATACGAAAATACGAAAATACGAAAAATCAAGTGAAACGAAAATACAAGCCGACTCATAACTAACTTTTACACTATATTTGTACTATACAAATTACAAAGTATAGTGAACTATACCCACAACAGACTGTATTTTGATATTATACGCCGTTACCTGTCCATTGGTCTATTGGTTTCATGGAAACATTTATTTCATACAAATAATCTAAGAATTGATTATAATATTATATTCCGAAACCGGGCCATTACTTACACACATTAGTTATTATTTTTAAATTTAATAGATGTTTTAAATAACGATAAATGCAAAACTTGTATAACGTTTTAGTTCTAAATAACGATAAGCACTAAGCTTGGATAACGTTTTAATTCTGTATAACGGTAAACGCAAAACTTGGTTAGGTAACGTTTTAATTCTGAATAATAATAAACACAAAAGTTGAATAGCGTTTTAATTGTAAATAACATAAAACGGATTTTTTTTTTTTTAATGTAAGCCCTGATTTGTTCACAAAATATTTATTGGTCACACAGTCAAAATATTTTTCTGCTATGTACCTATATTATCTATACATGGTAGTATGGTACTGGCAATAACTGCAACATATTTGGAACAAAATGAACGAAAAAAACGTAATTTGATAATAATGTCGCTTACTGTGTTTTATGATTAGGCAGCCGAATTGACAAAGCTAGGTTTTACTAGTTAAAACTATGATTTACCAATCGTATTCGGTAGGTATACGATATATACACGTAATTTTAATCTGGGTTAATAGGTACCTACACACGATATAACTGGGAGAATGAGTATTTTTCATTTTCATTTTATAGTTGCTTACGATTATAATAATCTGAAAAAAATATTTGAAATGTATATAGTTATTATGTTAGGTATACTTACATAAAAGTTGATAAAACAATTATTTTGAAATCATATTCAACAGAGATGTGAGTCTAATTACTATAAAATATATAACTGATTAACCAAATTCTTTGCAATACAGATATCACTTAGAAAATAATTATGTACATATTATAATATATAATATAATTTTTACATTTATAATATATGTACCTATTTTATGTAAATAATACTTATATAATCATGTATTTGATTCAGCTCATTGGTATAGTTCATGCGGTGTTGTAGTCGATTCTTCAACTTATCATTTGAAATATGACTTGTATAACGTTGACATTTAAAGGGAAAATGTATCTTTTACTTTCCTTGAACTTCTTTAGCCATTAACCATATTTTGAATCCGAATCTGAATTTTGACATTATTTCATTCATTTTTTATTACTGGAATAAAAAATGACTCTTATTGTTATGACAAACGTATAATATAGTATGTTTAAATCGATTTCAATGAAACAAATGCGTATATTAGGTATTATGGCACGCAAAAAACCGGTTTAATAATTAATATAAAAGAATATATTATGTAATTAAATATACATATTTTAATAATCTTATAAGACTTCCGAATTGGTTTTCGTGTAGCGTATTTATATTTTATTACAATCCATTTATTTTTACAAACTGAAGTCGTTGAATTGTTATTATTATTAATATTTCCTTTTTAATTTGTTTGACAATACCACGACCATCAAATTAGCATTACTCATAAAGAACCACGAGGAGGTGACTATCACTATCACTATAACTGTCCTCTATAAATATTATTAATTAATTTAATTTAATCTTAGTCGTAAATATATAACTATAATTATAAGTGCCGTGAGTTTAGCACTTTTCACTACGCATCATAATAATATAAGAGTGTCCAACCGTGTCGGTATCCAAGCCGCGTAGGTCAATCGTCTCGGGAGTGGGGGTGGTCCAAAATTGAGAAAATGACTTAATTATAATATAATATTATAAAAGCATAATATACGATTATTTTTCTGATGATTTTTGGTTTTCGATGACCCGTCGTAAGTCCCAACGAGAAAGGGCAAACATTTTGACTGTCCACAACACACACACACACCCACACCACGTACATAATATTAAATTAAAACATCTAATAAACTTAAATTATAACTGAAAATTATTTTCTCATTTCCCATCCACATAATATGAAAACGATGAAAATGGTCATTACGTCTAAGTGAATTTAAAACGAGACTGGGTGACATCGGCAACACCACCCGCTTACCAAGTGAGGCCACCGCTATTATTCAAACGGTATATTTTTAAATCGAAATGTTTGTAAAATTATCGTGCACTTTGTACCCATAACAGCAACGCTACAACAGCGGGAAAAATGTAATTCAACACAACGCGCTTTATATATATATATATAATTTACTTATATATAGGTACTTTTACCATGGTTCCTACATAATATAGTCACCGTGTGCAGTGTTCGGATTAGATAAGTAGTTTTTTATCTAGATAAAGATAAAGATAATGCAACTCTAATATATCTAAATAAAAAAAGGTACACATTTTTTTAAATATGTTTTAAATTTGGGTATATTTTAGTTGGGCACTAGGAAAATAATAATAATAATCATATAAATAAAAATAATTACATTATTTATAAACCATAAACTTGGTTTGAGAATCTGTATAAATATTTAAAATGCGTTCGTTCAATTTCACGATTTTTATCAATATGAAAATTTAAATAAGATCTAAATAAGATGAATTCATTTAGATTAGTAAAAAATTATCTAAGACGTTCAGATATCTTGTAACTATTTATCTAAATAAGATAAAAGATGAACAAATAATTATCTAGCTGGTATTCATCTAGATAAATTTATCTAGATAAGTCCGAACACTGACTGTGTCTTATCTATATCGGTGTCTAAGACCCAAACGACACAAAAGACTTTTACCCTTCGCCGTTGAGGGTATAGGTGTGTATATTTTTTCCCGACACGAAAACACGTGCAAGAACACAATTGTCAAGACGGGTATACTCATCCGATATTTTGTGCTGGTGGTTACTTGCCATGCCGTCGCCATGCATACTTGTACAATTATATTATTTATCACTGTTGCCGTTCACTGTGAGGACTGTCGGCAAAATTTGACACGAGTCAAAGGAACGGTCATTATAATATAATGCTTGTACTACTGATCGCGCGACCTGTCCGTGTAGACCAAAAAACCAGTAGCATAGTCCTGAGGTGCCAAAGTCAGTAGGTACCTATTAATAATAAATAATATTAAATTATATGAGCAATTCTTAACGTTTTGTAGATCACGGACCCCTGATGAATAATTTTTAGAAATCGTGGACCCCCCTACCAATTTATTTTTGAATACCTTTTTCTTTACAAAACATCTCATGCTATCTTAACCAAAATCATAATTATTATTTTACATTACTAACTACATAAGTAGACATAACAAAACATACATATTTATAATTATTTTTATTACACTTCATTTTTTATAAAAATGTAATATTAAACTATATATGAGTACGATCTATCTGACGAAACTACAGTACTGCACGCCTGTACATTTCGTATGAACAATGAAAACTGATAAGTAAATATTAATAACAAAATTAATATGTGTAGAATCTACACCTATAGTATCTAACACTGTAAATACTTAATTGTATATAATTATATTATATCTCGTCATCAGAGTTCTAAAAATAAAATAGATCAATCTCTTATATAATAACAAATAAGATATATTATATAAGAAAAAATAATAATAATCCATAATTATATGCACTCATGTCACAATTATTGTTATTTGTTATGTGTTAATGCTGACACAGACCCCCGACATGAGTATTGCGGGACCTCAGGGGGCCGCGGATTACATATTAAGAACCGATATTAATTTTTTTAAATGTTGGTAAACTTGTGATAGTTTTTTTTTTAATTCAAAAATTGACAATGTTTATAAGCACACATTTAAGATAGAACAGTTAAATAACGATAAGTATTTTTCGGTAAATCTACGTACTACTTATATTGTATAATGATACCCAAGTATGCCTACTTTTATTTATTAAATTTATTCAAAATCAATTTTTGTGATTATAGATAATTATATAAATATTATATTATTTTTATTTAATTAATATCACAAGTTCTTTATTCATTGTCTAATTTATTTTCATAATATTATGTAGTATAATATCGCAATATAATATTTCGCTTATTATTTTTTAGTCCGCCCACCATTTAAAATGCATTACAATTATGTAAAAAGTAATAATATAATCTTCAATTTCACGATAGGGCTATTATTATTAATTATATTATAACACTGTTTATCTGTCCTAAATAAATTCGTCATTTCTTCTGTTTTACTTAGGGATGCCAAATTTTAACACAACCGTCGACCAATGTTTGGTACGTACTTTGATAATTATACAACCTAGTATCGTACCTAGGCGGAGAATGTCCATACAACTGCGGGCCACGTATTCCTCCCAGGGCTGTGGTGATTTTTTTCCGTATTATCAAGAACCGCGGAGATAACTGATAGGGTTGTTATGTTTAGAACATGAATTTAAAACATTTTTTTTAAACATTTTTTTTCATTGATTTAAACAAATAAAACATAATAATATGTTTAAAACAGTGTAAAATCCATGTGATTATTGTGTTTTTTTTTTCGGTTTATTATAAATAATAAATATCCTTCAGAAAAAAAGTTAAAGTATTAAATAATTATACTTATTAAGTACTATCCATCATTTAAATTTTTTTTTTAATTTTATTGAAAAATTACCAAATCTAAAATGTGTTTACTTAATAGTTAATATTATACATAATATTATGATGCTCACATAAAACATCTATTCA
Source organism: Metopolophium dirhodum (assembly GCF_019925205.1). NCBI lineage: Eukaryota > Metazoa > Arthropoda > Insecta > Hemiptera > Aphididae > Metopolophium > Metopolophium dirhodum. The sequence goes on from NC_083560.1 coordinate 27,621,217, forward strand.
GAAATATTTCAAATACATTTCAAATACTTTTAAGATTTACAATAAGTAATAAGAAAAGGAAGGCATTAACGAGTTAAAAAGTTAATAAATAAATATGTATCGTAAATTGTTTAAAGTTAAAAATGTATATCATTCGAATCTTACTTATATGGAAATACTGTATGAAGTATTAACACTATATCCTATCATTTAGTTTTGGGTTGGAAAAAAATTAAGTACGCTAGCGTTGTATAAACAAATTAACTTTTTTTTAACTTAATACGCAGAAAGTGAGTGAAGAAAAAATTGTATCATTGTCAGTACCTATAGTCTCCAACTGAGCAAAAAGTTGTAATATTTATGTTATATTAATACATACTTATTTCAAATTTACTAAAAAAACGTTAAAAAATGATTGTATTAATAACGTAAATTTAACATTACATGAACTACAAATGTCCTTGAAAATTAACTCGCTAACATCGTTAGGTATCTATACTATAAATGTAAGTCCCGATTAATTGCAACGTATACAAATCAACACCGTTCAACGTATCGTCATACATTTTTTACCGTTATACCTGACAGATCTGTCAATCGGCGTGTACATATAATTAATTCCGAGAAGTAGAATTCAACAATCTAAACATATCTATACTATATATATTTATATATATATAAAATAATAATATATCTATATTCATATACTTACGTGCAAATATATGCTATATATTTATATGTGAAAAACGAATCTTTGTGTCGAATGTACTCTGAAACTCGTCATCCGATTTCCTTGATTCGTTTTTTTTTTAATGAAAGAGTGCATCGCTGACCAGGTTATAGGCTTAATTTCAAGGTAATTTTGTAATTACCCAACAGTGTGTGAGCCTACCTGATTGGTTTACTCATACCTAGACCGAAATATAATTCATAAATATTTATAAAATAAACAAATCTCATGCACGACTGCACGAGCAATAGTCCCACGATTTGCAAACAACTATCCACAAAATAGTGAATATCAATTTGATGTTAAAATAAAATTATGTTTCATCAAACTTCAAACACACCATATTATTTA